>NC_092235.1:12783179-13051885 GCF_036320965.1 Panulirus ornatus
ACAAGAAAACCTAGACTGCGCCTACACTTAAGAACCTTAAAGTATTAGGGAGCTTCAGGGTTGATATCAAATGCATGTAAACCTTGTAGGCACTATAATAATAGTTGAATATTTAAAGAAAATGTGTAGTGTGGTACAGCTATGTTCATTAATGTCTTGTGGAGTGATGAGTCCACCTTTTCTGTGGACAGGTGCCTGTAGAGGGAATGTGTACAGCAGGACCAGCTGTGATGCATTGAACTACAGTACAGTGCAAGCACTCTAAAGTACCTGGCTTCACTTATGATATGGCATTGTTTTAGTTATAATGGTGTTGCCAAAGAATGGAACTATGAACAGACATAGTTACCTCGAGCTACTAAGACCATCTTCCAGATTTGTTCAGAAAGTTCAAGGCCACACTACCAAACTAATCACTAACTGGCTTAAGGACTGTGCAGTGGAGTTTTTCAGTGACTGACCTGGATAATTCACCAGATGTGAATCAAATAGAAAAGTTGTGGGTGCTTATAAAAATGGAATTATGTAAAAGGATACTTCATTGCTACCTAAGCTGAGGGTAGCCATTCATGAAATATAGGCAAAGATGGACCCTAAATGGCTTCAGAATCTTGCTGATTCAGTCCCTGGTCATTTGAAGGAGTTTATAAAGAGGAAAGGGAAATCAATAGGGTAATAACTGGTGGTGAATACATAGTTATCATGGTTGTATTTTATGCATATCCTTGAGGTTTGTGCTGCAGCCCTCTCACACCTACTTCACTGGCAGGCACTGTATGTGATCTTAATGTTTGTGGTTTTAAGAAAACAGCACTAAAAATGTTCTACAAAATTATATCCATTTCTTTTAAATAATGAGCATTAGTAAAGCAAAAACTAACTAAAAGATCCAGCATTCATCGCAATTTCAAAATCATTATCATTTGTATGTAGCATTTATGGATCTGGAGAAGGCATATGATAGAGTTGATAGAGATGCTCTGTGGAAGGTATTAAGAATATATGGTGTGGGAGGGAGTTGTTAGAAGCAGTGAAAAGTCTTTATCGAGGATGTAAGGCATGTGTACGTGTAGGAAGAGAGGAAAGTGATTGGTTCTCAGTGAATGTTGGTTTTGTGGATGGGGTTGTTAGGGAGGTGAATGCAAGAGTTTTGGAAAGAGGGGCAAGTATGAAGTCTGTTGTGGATGAGAGAGCTTAGGAAGTGAGACAGTTGTTGTTCGCTGATGATACAGCACTGGTGGCTGATTCGGGTGAGAAACTGCAGAAGCTGGTGACTGAGTTTGGTTAAGTGTGTGAAAGAAGAAAGCTGAGAGTAAATGTGAATAAGAGGAAGGTTATTAGGTACAGTAGGGTTGAGGGACAAGTCAATTGGGTGGTAAGTTTGAATGGAGAAAAACTGGAGGAAGTGAAGTGTTTTAGATATCTGGGAGTGGATTTGGCAGTGGATGGAACCATGGAAGTGGAAGTGAATCATAGGGTGGGGGAGGGGGCAAAAGTTCTGGGAGCCTTGAAGAATGTGTGGAAGTTGGGAATGTTATCTTGGAAAGCAGAAATGGGTATGTTTGAAGGAATAGTGGTTCCAACAATGATATATGGTTGCGAAGCATGGGCTATAGATAGAGTTGTGCGGAGGAGGGTGGATGTGCTGGAAATGAGATGTTTGAGGACAATGTGTGGTGTGTGGTTTGATCGAGTAAGTAATGAAAGGGTAAGAGAGATGTGTGGTAATAAAAAGAGTGTGGTTGAGAGAGCAGAAGAGAGTGTTTTGAAATGGTTTGGTCACATGGAATGATTGAGGAAAGATTGACCAAGAGGATATATGAGTCAAAGGTGGAGGGAACAAGGAGAAGTGGGAGACCAAATAGGAGGTGGAAAGATGGAATGAAAAAGATTTTGAGTGATCGGGGCCTGAACACGCAGGAGGGTGAAAGGTGTGCAAGGAATAGAGTGAATTGGAATGATGTGGCATACTGGGGTCGACGTGCTGTCAATGGATCGAACCAGGGCATGTGAAGCGTCTGGGGTAAACCATGGAAAGTTCTGTGTGGTCTGGATATGGAAAGGGAGCTGTGGTTTCGGTGCATTATACATGACAGCTAGAGACTGAGCGTGAACGAATGTGGCTTTTGTTGTCTTTTCCTAGCGCTACCTCGCGCACATGCGGGGGGAGGGGGTTGTTATTTCATGTATGGCGGGGTGGCGACGGGAATGAAGAAGGGCAGACAGTATGAATTATGTATGTGTGTATATATGTATGTGTCTGTGTGTGTGTATATATGTATATGGTGAGATGTATAATGAAGATGGGGTGAAAAAGATTTTGAGTGACCGGGGCCTGAACATGCAGGAGGGTGAAAGGTGTGCAAGGAATAGAGCGAATTGGAACGATGTGGTGTACCGGGGTCGACATGCTGTCAATGGATTG
This sequence comes from Panulirus ornatus, assembly GCF_036320965.1. Taxonomy (NCBI): domain Eukaryota; kingdom Metazoa; phylum Arthropoda; class Malacostraca; order Decapoda; family Palinuridae; genus Panulirus; species Panulirus ornatus. The sequence goes on from NC_092235.1 coordinate 12,785,605, forward strand.
AACCAGGGCATGTGAAGCGTCTAGGGTAAACCGTGGAAACTTCTGTGCGTGTGTGGACATGTATGTATATACATGTGTATTTGGGTGTTGGGCCATTCTTTCGTCTGTTTCCTTGCGCTACCTTGCTAACGCGGGAGACAGTGACAGAGTATAATAAATAAATATATAAACTGTGGATATGTCTTCAAATTTTCTCATGCTTTAGCGGAGGCTGTCTGAAGAAAGAAATCACTGTCACCAACAAAGCCTTCTCCATCACAAGTGCCATATCCAAAACCACCAAGGCCATTTCCACTAACCCTAGCTTTTAAGTTAAAAAAAACTATGACTTCTACTGTATAAATGATCTTGTTATGAAATCTTGGGGCTAAGAAGATCTTGTGGGGAAGAGGGTCAGAAAGAATGTATTACCAAACATAAAAGCAAGATAATCATAATCATTCCATGATATAGGGCCTTCAGTGTATAAAGTAAATGAATACACAAATGAATCTTATATACAGAATCATACACAAATATTTTATCTGAGTTAACAAGGTAGCATTTACACACATCAACTCTCTGGCTGTCAAATATAATGCAACAAAAGCAGAACCTACCATCCACAGCCAAGCCCCACACACTCTTCCATGATTTACCTTGACTACTTCAGATGCCCTGGTTCAGCCCACTGAGAGCAAATTGCCAATAGTTACAGATAGTTAAAGAACCAAATAAAATCACAGCTATATGTGAATTCATTACGACAATTTTTGTACTGTAGCAAGATTTAATCTGAAAACCGTTTCTATATAACAACTATGACCAAAAAGGATATGCCGAAATAAACCTTCTTATGACAAAAGCTTCTTATTTAATACCTCAGGGCCTCATATCTTTCTTGCTTTCATGCACCCTCTGGGCAGAACAGGTGAGAACTTATCTCTTTGGTAAGCTTAATTTCCCCGACTCTAACAATATCAGGCACACTTTTCCTCATATGATCCCTGTATTCCAGCAATTTACCACGGATCACTAATCAATCAATGTAACTTCTAGTCTTAACATTTTGTACAATAAAATGAGGTAAAATGGCAAGAGTGGACGGGACTGCAGTTGAACTTCTCAAGAATCAATTGGTTAGTCAAGCATTTCTACATTTTCATTGCTAGAAGATTGGTAAAATGCATGCACGGCAATTACTCATTTCTAAAGTACCGTATAGGATGGGAGTTCTACACTCATGGGGCCCAAACCTCTTGAAAATTCTCTACTAACAGACAACCTATTAAAACTAACTATGCTGTCTGCATTAACTATGTTTTCAATCACTCTGTTCCATCCATTAACAACTCTTACACTATAAAGGTATTTATTTACATCCTTACACTACTACTCTGATTAGTGCTCAGGATACATTCATGGAAAATGGAACACTAAGTGAAGGAGCTCAATACAGGGTCACTGTAGCGCTGTATATATGGAGATCCAATCCTGATGACAATATTTTTTTTACCTATGAGAGACATACATTTGTATATGAGGGTTATAGGTATTAAGAAACATATCTTTACTAATTGATTATCAACAGATAAACAATAACAATATTGCATCATAAATGACAGCCATATAATCATGGTAACAACTGTGGTAGAATGAATGGGAGAGGGAGGATGTCTGTGAGTTGCAGTGGGTGGAAAGGAGGTGGGAGGCAGTGGATACTGTATGACTGTTCCAACTGAAGTTAATCCATCTCTGCATCACTGAAATTATGATTTAGGTGGTGATAATGGAGGTTGTGGTGATGTTAGGGGGTCGTAATGATGGAGGTGGTGGCGGTGGTGGTGGAGGTTATGGAGACTGATAATTGGTGAGGAGGTGATGTATCTATCAGTTTCTTTGAGGTGATGTTTCTATCAGTTTCTGTGGTAACACTGGCCGCAACACTGCTAGACACAATTAAGTAGCAAATGTCTACCCACAGAACTGAGTGTAACAATGAGCAAAAATGTATCTGTTCAACATTACATGAATAACATTTTGAAATATGAAATGAGAAAGCAAAAAGGTGAAGTGATTTGAGAGGTGAAGTGGAAGGGTGTGGTAGCATGCAATGAGTGTGTTGCCAAGTGCTCCTCACTTACCTCAGCTTTGCTTAGCCTATCTTACATTTTCATAACAAAATGATCCTTGAACAAGTCACCTTCACTACAGTGAGCTTCATGTTCATCACGGTAGAAGCTTTTATCTGTATAATGGTTCTACCCATCATCGTAACCAATTTGAAAATATTAATGACATCGACCTGACACAAACCAGTTTCCAGGTGCCACAACACTTGTAATTTTGCATCCTAGGAGATGCTTTTCCTAGACACTTCATATGCACTAACAGTACTAGGACTTCATTTTTCTGATAAAATAGAGCTCCAAGATTGCAATAATGAAAGAGTGCAATAATGAAAAGCACTCTATTTGGTAGCACTAACTTAATTTCATGTCATATCATCTAGTTGCTCTAACCCTACATCTCTTAAAGAACTGTTCACTGTTCACATTGTTGATCTCTTTTAAAAACTTAAAGGCTGTTATCAGACCACCCCTCAGTCTTCTCTCTTCCAAGGTAAGCAAATTCAAAGCCTCCTGCCTTTCCCTGTAGTTTAGCTCTTTTAATTCTGATACTATCTTAGATGTCCTCCCCTGGACCTTCTCTATGACCTCTTTGTGCTTCTTCAGATGTGGTGACCAAACCTATGTAGCACATTCTAGTTTGGCCTTATGTAGGATGTGAAAAGCTTGCAAAATATCTCCTTATCCATATACTTGAAAGCTAAACCAATATTAGTCAAAAGACAATTTGTCTCCTTAACTATTCTCATACCACGGGACTCTGGCAACAGGTTAGGGATAATGCTGAATCCCAAGTCCTTCTCATACACAAAATCCTAAAGCTTACTTCTTGCTACATAATGATCATATTGAGGCTGTATTTTACTTTCTCACATCCTCATTACTTTACATTTGTTTGGGATGAATTTGAGGAAAGGAACCTGGATGTTTTGGTTCTGAGTGAAACGAAGCTCAAGGGTAAAGGGGAAGAGTGGTTTGGGAATGTCTTGGGAGTAAAGTCAGGGGTTAGTGAGAGGACAAGAGCAAGGGAAGGAGTAGCACTACTCCTGAAACAGGAGTTGTGAGAGTATGTGATAGAGTGTGAGAAAGTAAACTCTAGATTGATATGGGTAAAACTGAAAGTTGATGGAGAGAGATGGGTGATTATTGGTGCATATGCACCTGGGCATGAGAAGAAAGATCATGAGAGGCAAGTGTTTTGGGAGCAGCTGAATGAGTGTGTTAGTGGTTTTGATGCACAAGACCGGGTTATAGTGATGGGTGATTTGAATGCAAAGGTGAGTAATGTGGCAGTTGAGGGAATAATTGGTATACATGGGGTGTTCAGTGTTGTAAATGGAAATGGTGAAGAGCTTGTAGATTTATGTGCTGAAAAAGGACTGGTGATTGGGAATACCTGATTTAAAAAGCGAGATATACGTAAGTATGCATATGTAAGTAGGAGAGATGGCCAGAGAGCGTTATTGGATTACGTGTTAATTGATAGGCGCGCGAAAGAGAGACTTTTGGATGTTAATGTGCTGAGAGGTGCAACTGGAGGGATGTCTGATCATTATCTTGTGGAGGCCAAGGTGAAGATTTGTAGAGGTTTTTAGAAAAGAAGAGAGAATGTTGGGGATGAAGAGGGTGGTGAGAGTAAGGGAGCTTGGGAAGGAGACTTGTGTGAGGAAGTATCAGGAGAGACTGAGTACAGAATGGAAAAAGGTGAGAACAAAGGAGGTAAGGGGAATGGGGGAGGAATGGGATGTATTTAGGGAAGCAGTGATGACTTGCGCGAAAGATGCTTGTGGCATGAGAAGCGTGGGAGATGGGTTGATTAGAAAGGGTAGTGAGTGGTGGGATGAAGAAGTAAGATTATTAGTGAAAGAGAAGAGAGAGGCATTTGGACGATTTTTGCAGGGGAAAATGCAAATGAGTGGGAGATGTATAAAAGAAAGAGGCAGGAGGTCAAGAGAAAGGTGCAAGAGGTGAAAAAGAGGGCAAATGAGAGTTCGGGTGAGAGAGTATCATTAGATTTTAGGGAGAATAAAAATGATGATAGAGTGGCAGATATAGAGTGTTTTGGTCGAGGTGGTGTGCAAAGTGAGAGGGTTAGGGAAAATGATTTGGTAAACAGAGAAGAGGTAGTAAAAGCTTTGCGGAAGATGAAAGCCGGCAAGGCAGCGGGGTTGGATGGTATTGCAGTGGAATTTATTAAAAAAGGGGGTGACTGTATTGTTGACTGGTTGGTAAGGTTATTCAATGTATGTATGAGTCATGGTGAGGTGCCTGAGGATTGGCGGAATGCGTGCATAGTGCCATTGTACAAAGGCAAAGGGGATAAGAGTGAGTGCTCAAATTACAGAGGTATAAGTCTGTTGAGTATTCCTGGTAAATTATATGGGAGGGTATTGATTAAGAGGGTGAAGGTATGTACGGAGCATCAGATTGTGGAAGGGCAGTGTGGTTTCAGAAATGGTAGAGGATGTGTGGATCATGTGTTTGCTTTGAAGAATGTATGTGAGAAATACTTAGAAAAGCAAATGGATTTGTATGTAGCATTTATGGATCTGGAGAATGCATATGATAGAGATGATAGAGATGCTCTGTGGAAGGTATTAAGAATATATGGTGTGGGAGGAAAGTTGTTAGAAGCAGTGAAAAGTTTTTATCGAGGATGTAAGGCATGTGTACGTGTAGGAAGAGAGGAAAGTGATTGGTTCTCAGTGAATGTCGGTTTGCGGCAGGGGTGTGTGATGTCTCCATGGTTGTTTAATTTGTTTATGGATGGGGTTGTTAGGGAGGTGAATGCAAAAGTTATGGAGAGAGGGGCAAGTATGCAGTCTGTTGTTGATGAGAGAGCTTGGGAAGTGAGTCAGTTGTTGTTCGCTGATGATGCAGCGCTGGTGGCTGATTCATGTGAGAAACTGCAGAAGCTGGTGACTGAGTTTGATAAAGTGTATGAAAGAAGAAAGTTAAGAGTAAATGTGAATAAGAGCAAGGTTATTATGTACAGTAGAGTTGAGGGTCAAGTCAATTGGGAGGTAAGTTTGAATGGAGAAAAACTGGAGGAAGTAAAGTGTTTTAGATATCTGGAAGTGGATCTGGCAGCGGATGGAACCATGGAAGCGGAAGTGAATCATAGGGTGGGGGAGGGGGCGAAAGTTCTGGGAGCCTTGAAGAATGTGTGGAAGTCGAGAACATTATCTCGGAAAGCAAAAATGGGTATGTTTGAAGGAATACTGGTTCCAACAATGTTGTAGGGCTGCAAGGTGTGGGCTATGGATAGAGTTGTGCGTAGGAGGGTGGATGTGCTGGAAATGAGATGTTTGAGGACAATATGTGGTGTGAGGTGGTTTGATCAAGTAAGTAATGTAAGGGTACGAGAGATGTGTGGAAATAAAAAGAGTGTGGTTGAGAGAGCAGAAGAGGGTGTTTTGAAATGGTTTGGTCACATGGAGAGAATGAGTGAGGAAAGATTGACCAAGAGGATATATGTGTCAGAGGTGGAGGGAATGAGGAGAAGTGGGAGACCCAATTGGAGGTGGAAAGATGGAGTGAAAAAGATTTTGAGTGATCGGGGCCTGAACATGCAGGAGGGTGTAAGGTGTGCAAGGAATAGAGTGAATTGGAACGATGTGGTATACCGGGGTCGACGTGCTGTCAATGGATTGAGCCAGAGCATGTGAAGCGTCTGGGGTAAACCATGGAAAGTTCTTTGGGGCCTGCATGTGGAAAGGGAGCTGTGGTTTCGGTGCAGTATTACATGACAGCTAGAGACTGAGTGTGAACGAATGTGGCCTTTGTTGTCTTTTCCTAGCGCTACTTCGCACACATGAGGGGGGAGGGGGTTGTTATTCCATGTGTGGCGAGGTGGCGATGGGAATAAATAAAACCAGATAGTATGAATTATGTACATGTGTATATATGTATATGTCTGTGTGTGTATATATATGTGTACATTGAGATGTATAGGTATGTATATTTGCGCATGTGGACGTGTATGTATATACATGTGTATGTGGGTGGGTTGGGCCATTCTTTCGTCTGTTTCCACTACCTCGCTAACGCGGGAGACAGCGACAAAGCAAAATAAATAAATAAATGTTCCATACTAACTTTAAAGTCTGTTTAGGTCCCCTTGAAAGCTGATGCAATCCTTCTCACTTCTCTTATGACCCTTGCATCATCTACAAACATATTCAGGTATGATTCCATATCTATAGGTAAGTTGTTAATATAGATCAAGAAGAGAAATGATCCCAAAAAGAACCCTGTGGCACCTGCTGGTTACCTCAGCCCATTTGGAAAAAGCTCCTCTAACATTAATTGTTCATTTCCTCCCAAAGATAATCCTATGTCCATGGTAAGTTTCCCCTTCTACCTGCCTGGTGATTTAGGTTCTTAATAAGCCCTTTATGAAGCACAGAGTCAAATGCTTTATCTATGCTTATTCTATTTAATATACTTAGTCGCTGTCTCCAGCGTTAGCAAGGAAGCACAAGGAAACAGACAAAAAAATGGCCAAACCTACCCACATACACATGCATATACATAAACGCCCACACACGCACATAAACATACCTATGCATTTCAACATATACATACATATACATGCACAGACATACATATACACTTGCTGCCTTCATCCATTCCTGTCACCATCAGGCCACACATGAAACAGCATCCCCCTCCCCCATGCGTGCATGAGGTAGCACTAGGAAAAGACAACAAAGGCCACATTCGTTCACACTCAGTCTCTAGCTGTCATATGTAATGTACCATAACCACAGCTCCCTTTCCACATCCAGGCCCCACAAAACTTTCCATGATTTACCCAAGACGCTTCACATGCCCTGGTTCAATCCACTGACAGCACGCTGACCCCGTTATATGGCAGTCTAAATACAAATAGTCCCCCCAGCTTTCCCTTTTGTCCAGAACTGAGCTTACTCTCTTGTAAAACTCGAAGAGGAGGTTAGTTACACATAACCTCCTTTCCCTATAATATTGCCAAGCTGCCTCTTACTCAGGAAATTTCTCTTCCACTGAAAATCACCCACATGCTTTCTAATAATCTTTTCCGGAACCTTACATACTCCATTTGTTAATTCAACACCTGTTCCCAGTCTCTTTTCTTATATACATACATATAATATTGGCTCTTTTAAAATCCCTTGGCATTTGAATCTCTCCCATGACATCTTGACCAGTAATTAAAGTGGTTTATCTAGTGTATCTACACACATCTTATGCACATACAATGAAATTTCGTCATACCACGAGCCTTGTATGGGTCAAGTCCTTGTGGTATCATGTTAACTCTTTTCAAGATATCTGTTATTTCCAAGATGTTCTTCCTATTCCATTTTATTGGTGTTGGGGCTATACATGTACTGTCTTCCACTGTTAAACCAAATCTGAGCTTCTTAGTTCCCTACATATCCTTACATCATCCTCAACAATTTTTGCCTATGAATCCCTTAACATGATCAGCCGCTCCTTCACTGACAAATGACCCCTGATGAACCCATGGAAAAGTTTTGGATTTTCACCCACCTTGTCAACAATATTCTTTTCACTTTTTTTGTGCCTCCAATCTTATCCAGCTATACTCATTCCATGCCCTCTCATACCTTGCAAATGCTGACAGACTGGAGTTCAGTCTGTGTCTTTGTCCCTGCATGTTTCAAAGCTTCTTTGCTTTATGACATTCTTTTATTAAAGTTCCTTTCTCTTTCTTACTGTTCCCTCTCTATTTGAGTGCTAAAGTACCAATGACTCTTCTACTTTATTGTAAATTTCACAGAACCTCCCACCACAAAGACCTGGTTCTTGCCTACTCAATTCCATTTCCCAGTCTATATTACCAAAGAAATTATTGGGGTATGTGTAGTATCTGCAATTCTATTTCGTCTTTATTTCCTGCCAAACCACTGCTATTTTGAAATCCCCTTTAACCTCATACTCAAACTTGAGCACTAAATGATCACTCCTTCCAACTGCTAAATCATATATAATATTCTCAATATCCATGCTAGTATGAGTGAAGATGAGATGTAGCAATGATGATATCTCAGTCCCTCATCCTAGGATAAGAAAATTTTCTTGCATACACTCTAAAACCCTGTGTTTCCATGTATTATAGCAAATGGGACAAAATCGAATGTCTGAACTAAAGAAATAACTTTTGAGCATGGAAAGAGGTGACAAAGTGCGGTGGCATAACAACAAAAAACCTACAATATAGAATATTCATGAGTTTGGCAACTGCTCAGCCCCAAAGTTCCTGGGTCTGAGACATCAAAGTACATCCCATACTAAATCTGTCCACATTACCTCACTGTTTGGGAAAGTACTGGCTGAGATTCATGATAGCTTAACAAAAAGCCAAACTTATCTAGTGCCTTTTGAGCAACCCTCACGGCTGCTTTTACTTCTGAGGAGAGTGTGCCCCACACGTCTAACATCCAAGTATGTAAAGCTTTTCATTCTACTTCTTGAATGTTTTACTGCAACAATACATTCAATAAATTCAAATCTAACAACCTCTCCTTTGCATGTCTGTCAATAAGCACATAATCCAATAATGCCTGTTGAACCTCGACTCCAGTCAGCCAAAACATATGTGCTCCTTTTATTAATCAAAGTACAGTACAGTATTCCTATGCATCATTTCTCTTCCAAAACACAGCTTGACAAGCTGTTAATGATTTTCATTAACATAAGGAAACCAATGCCACCTACTTGTACCCTCAATATTCATGTCACCACACTCTTGCATTCAGATCTCTACACACCATGATTCATTCCCTAGCATCAAAGCACATACTCAGCTCATCTAAAACAAGACTCCTTTCTTCTTCACTTCCTTCACTAACAACACATAAGCTCTAATAATCACCCCCCCTCCCTGTCATTCTGTCTTTATTCTATCCCACATCAATCCTGAACTCACTTCCCTACATTATTTAACAAAGTCCCACAGCTGCTCCTTCATCAAGAGTGCCACCCCTTTGTTAATACCCTCTCACTAACCTCAGAATTTAACCCCTAACTTTTCCAAAACTATTATAATCCCTTCTCCTCCAACTCAGTTTCACTCAGAGCCAGAACATACAGGTTTCTCTAATCAAATTCTACAGCTTCCTTTTTCTCATACTGATTACATCCACACACATTTAGATACGGGAAATTCCTAACTTGACTCTTCTATTCCTTCCTTGGAAAAAGATGTACATGAGGGGAGGGTTTCCAGCTTTTTGATTCTTCCCTTGTTAGGTACCCCTTTTGACAAGGATAACATACCATAATGTTACAAATGTCTAAAACACTCTCTATGACAATCAAAACATCCCGGCATGTACAAACATTCCAAATCTACAATACATGAAATAAATAAATAGCATTAACATCAGTTTATGATCTTAGACAAAAAGAATGCAATGTCTGTCATATCACAGGTTAATATACCTATTGTGGTCAATAGCATTTTGGGACATACTATATGCATGCAGAGAACCACTTAACAAGTAAGGCTACTTACCTGAAAAATACATCATGATAGAAGCTGCATACATCTGAAAGGAAAGAGAAAACTTCGCCAGCAACACTAACAGCAGTTTCCAGCTGCTGGTTGTCAGAAGCTGATGGAGATGGTTTACCATCAGTGCATGGCGGCACACACACACACACACACACACACACACACACACACACACACACACACACACACACACACACACACAGATAAACAAACAGACCGACATTCGCAAATATAGACACACATAAATACCCACACAAACGCAACCATAAAACAGACACATATGCACTCAAACACACGCACACACAAATACATACACAGAAACACACAAACACACACACACACACACACACACACACACACACACACACACACACACACACACACAAACACACGGAAACAGACACAGGGGCATACACACACACACACACACACACACACACACACACACACACACACACACACACCGAAACAGACACAGAGGCATACAAAAACACACATACACACACACACACACACACACACACACACACACACAGACACACACACACACACACACACACAGATAAACAAACAGACCGACATTCGCAAATATAGACACACATAAATACCCACACAAACGCAACCATAAAACAGACACATATGCACTCAAACACACGCACACACAAATACATACACAGAAACACACAAACACACACACACACACACACACACACACACACACACACACACACACACACACACACACACAAACACACGGAAACAGACACAGGGGCATACACACACACACACACACACACACACACACACACACACACACACACACACACGGAAACAGACACAGAGGCATACAAAAACACACATACACACACACACACACACACACACACACACACACACACACAGACACACACACACACACACACACACACACACACACACACACACACACACACACACACACACACATACAAACACACACACACACACACACACACACACACACACACACACACACACACACACACACACACACACACACAAACACACACACACACACACACACACACACACACACACACACACACGGAGAAACACACACAACAACACGCATATATAGGAAAGGCGCATGCACACACAACACACACGCACACACACACACACACACACACACACACACACACACACACACACACACACACACACACACACGAACACACACACACACTCAAACAAACATGCACACTAAAACGCACACACACACATCCACACACACATGTATACACAAACATATATATACCCATATAGGCACATATATACGCTCTAACATACACACACACAAACAAACACACACACACACACACACACACACACACACACACACACACACACACACACACACACACACACACACACACACACCTTCATTGAAAATGTGGGCAAAAAAGATATCAAGTCAAACAAATAAATGGAAAGCTCATTTCCAACAAACTGCAATGCATACAAGTCATCATACAGAATATCTCTTCTATGCACTTTTCTTCAATGACTCGAAAACAATAAACGCTTTTCTTCCCTATAAGGGCTTACTCTGTTAGCACTGGATACTTGAAAACATTCCCAATATGAGGCCAAATAAGCCCATCCAACTTCCCCTAAAGCCTTAATCTTCTTTTCCATGACAGATTTCTATGCTGTCTCCCATTAGTGGCAACTCTCCCTCCCCCGAGTTAACCACAGCACTAGACAAAACTGTAAAGACCACATGTGACATGGGTGAAGCTGCCACACTAGAGCTGCAGAGAGGGAAGGAGTGTCAGGAGATGGTAATGTTAGACTGAAAGTAGTGGATTAAAATGTTGACGGATTACCAGTGAGTGGTAAAGAAAATTCGAGGATCATATAACAGAAAGAGTCCCTGATATTACTAGAGTCGAGGAAACAGAGCACAACAAAGAGATAAACTCTGATCTGGCTGCCCTGAGTGTACATGACAGCAAGCAAGGGAAGAAAAGTGAAAGGAGTGGGAGAATTAGCTCTCATAATAAAAAAGAGCCTGAAGTTTCAAAAATTATTGGAAAATACAGATTGGGAATATGAACTATAGTGAAGAAAAACATGGTGGTGCTATTATCATATAATCCTACAGAAGAGAGTGGTGAGAGTAAATGAGCTTGGAAAAGAGACTTGTGTGAGGAAGTACAAGGAGAGATTGAGTGTAGCATGGCAAAAGGCAAGATCAAATGACGTGAGGGAAGTGGATGAGGAATGGGATGCATTTAGGGAAGCAGTGATGGCACGTGCAAAAGATGAATGTGGCATGAGAAAGGTGGGAGGTGGGCAGATTAGAAAGGGTAGGGAGTGGTGGGATGAGGATGTACAGTTGTTAGCGAAAGAGAAGAGAGAGGCATTTGGATGATACTCATAAGGAAGGAGTGCAAATGACTGGGAGAAGTATTAAAGAAAGCAGCAGGTCAAGAGAAAGGTACAGGGGTTGAAAAAGAGGGCAAATGAGAGTTGGGGTGAAAGAGTATCATTAAACTTTAGAGAGAATAAGAAGATTTTTGAGAGGAGGTAAATAACGTGCGAAAGACGAGAAATGGAAACATCAGTGAAGGGGGCAAGGGGGAAGTGATAATAGGTAGTGATAAAGTGAGAAGATGTAGTGAGTATTTTGAAGTTTTGTTGAATGTGTTTGATGACAGAGTGGCAGATGAAGGGTGTTTTGGTTGAAGTGGTGTGCAAAGTGAGACAGTCAGGAAGAATGGTTAGGTTAAGAGAGAAGAGGTAGTGAAAGCCTGGCAGAAGATGAAATCCGGCAAGGCGGCAGTTTTGGATGGTATTGCAGTTGAATTTATCAAGAAAGGGGATGATTGTGTTGATGATTGGTTGGTAAGAATATTCAGTGTATGTAATGTATGTATGAATCATGGTGAAGTGCCTGAGGATTGGCGGAATGCATGTACAGTGCCACTGTGCAAAAGCAAAGAGGATAAAGGTGAGTGTTCAAACTACAGTGGCATATGTTTGTTGAGTATTCCTGGAAAATTGTACGGGAGGGTACTGACTGAGAAGGTGAAGGCATGTACACAGCATAAGATTGGGAAGAGCAGTGTGGTTTCAGAAGTGGTACAGGATGTGTGGATCAGGTGTTTGCTTTGAAGAATGTGTAAGAGAATTACTCAGAAAAACAGATGGATTTGTACACGGCATTTATGGATCTGGAGAAAGCATATGATAGGGTTAATAGAGATGCTTTGTGGAAGGTCTTCATATATGGTGTGCAAGAAAAGTTGTTAGAAGCAGTAAAAAGATTTATCAAGGATGTAAGGCATGTGTACAAGTGGGAAGACAGGAGAGTGGCTGGTTCCAGGTGAAGGTCGGTCTGTTGCAGGGGTGTTTTATTTCTCCATAGATGTTTAATGTGTTTATGGATGAGGTGGTTAGGGAGGTAAATGCAAGAGTTTTGGAGAGAGGGTTAAGCAGGCAGTCTGTTGTGGATGAGAGTGCCTGGAAAGTAAGTCAGTCGTTGTTCACAGATGATACAGCATTGGTAGTTGATTCAAGTGAGAATCTGCAAAAGATGGTGACTAAGTTTGGAAAAGTGAGAGAAAGGAGAATGCTGAGAGTAAATGTGAATAATAGCAAGGTTATTAGGTTCAGCAGGGTTGAGGGACAAGTTAATTGGGATGTAAGTTTGAACAAAGAAAGGTTGGAGGAAGTGAAGTGTTTTAGATATCTGGGAGTGGATTTAGCAGCAAATGGAACCATGGAAGTGGAAGTGAGTCACAGGGTGGGGGAGGGGGAAAAGCTTCTGGGAGCCATGAAAAATGTGTGGAAGGAGAGTCAGGACAGGAGAGGGAGTCTAGGAACGAGAGTCAGGCAGGACATGAGAGAGAGGCTTCGGGACGAGAGTCAGTTCAGACAGGAGAGAGAGGCTTCGGGACGAGAGTCAGTTCAGACAGGAGAGAGAGGCTTGGGACGAGAGTCAGGCAGGACAGGAGAGAGAGGCTTGGGACGAGAGTCAGGCTGGACAGGAGAGAGAGGCTTGTGACGAGAGTCAGGCTAGATAGGAGAGAGAGGTTTGGGACGAGAGTCAGGCAGGACAGGAGAGAGAGGCTAGGGACTAGAGTCAGGCAACAGAGGAGACAGGGGCTTGGGACGAGAGTCAAGTCAGACAGGAGAGAGATGCTCGGGACGAGAGTCAGGTAAGACAGGAGAGCGATGCTTGGGACGAGAGTCAGGCTGGACAGGAGAGAGAGGATTGGGACGGGAGTCAGGCTGGATAGGAGAGAGAAGCTTGGGACGAGAGTCAGGCAGGACAGAAGAGAGAGTCTTGGAACGAGAGTCAGGCTGGACAGGAGAGAGAGGCTTAGGACGAGAGTCAGGCTGGAAAGAAGACAGAGGCTTGGGACAAGAGTCAGGTTGGACGGGAGACAGGGGCTTGGGAAGAGAGTCAAGTCAGACAGAAGAGAGATGCTTGGGACGAGAGTCAGCCTGGACATGAGAGAGAGGCTTGGGACGAGAGTCAAGTCAGACAGGAGAGAGATGCTTGGGACGAGAGTCAGGTAGGACAGGAGAGAGAGGCTTGGGACGAGAGTCAGGCAGGACAGAAGAGAGAGGCTTTGGACGAGAGTCAGGTAGGCAGGAGAGAGAGGCCTGGGACGAGAGTCAGGCTGGACAGAAGAGAGAGGCTTGGAACAAGAGTCAGGCTGGACAGGAGAATGAGGCTTGTGACGAGAGTCAGGTTGGACAGGAGAGAGAGGCTTGAAACGAGAATCAGGCTGGAAAGGAGAGAGAGGCTTAGAACGAGAGTCAAGTCAGACAGGAGAGAGAGGCTTGGGACGAGAGTCAGGCACGACAGGAGAAAGAGGCTTAGGACGAGAGTCAGGCAGGACAGGAGAAAGAGCCTTGGGACGAGAGTCAGGCAGGACAGAGAGATAGGCTTGGGACGAGAGTCAGATCAGACAGGAGAGAGAGGCTTGGGACGAGAGTCAGGTAGGACTGGAGAGAGATGCTTAGGACGAGAGTCAGATCAGACAGGAGAGACAGGCTTGGGACGAGAGTCAGTTCAGACAGGAGAGAGAGTCTTAGGACGAGAGTCACGCTGGACAGTAGAGAGAGGCTTGAGACGAGAGTCAGGCAGGACAGATGAGAGAGGCTTCGGACGAGAGTCAGGTCAAACAGGAGAGAGAGGCTTTGGCAAGAATCAGGCAGGACAGGAGATAGACACTTGGGACGAGAGTCAGGCAGGACAAGAGAGAGAGGCTTTGGACGAGAGTCAGATCAGACAGGAGAGAGAGGCCTGGGACGAGAGTCAGGTAGGACAGGAAAGAGATGCTTGGGACTAGAGTCAGATCAGACAGGAGAGAGAGGCTTGGGACGAGAGTCAGGGAGGACAGGAGAGAGAGGCTTGTGACGAGAGTCAAGCTGGACAGGAGATGGAGGTTTGTGACGAGAGTCAGGCAAGAGAGGAGAGAGAGGTGTCGGACGAGAGTCAGATCAGAGAGTAGAGAGAGGCTTGGGAGGAGAGTCAGGCTGGACAGGAGAGAGAGGCTTGGTACGAGACTCAGGCTGGACAGGAGAGAGATCCTTTGGAGGAGAGTCAAGCAGGCAGGAGAGAAAGGCTTTGGACGAAAGCCAGGCAGGACAGGAGAGAGAAGCTTGGGACCAGAGGCAGGCAGGAAAGGAGAGAGACGCTTGGGACGAGAGTCAGGCTGGACAGGAGAGAGAGGCTTGAGACGAGAGTGAGGTAAGACAGGAGGTAGAGGCTTTGGACGAGAGTCAGATCAGACACGAGAGAGAGGCTTGGGACGAGAGTCAAGCAGGACAGGAGAGAGAGTTTAGGGACGAGAGTCAGGCAGGACAGGAGAGAGAGGCTTGGGACGAGAGTCAGGCTGGACAGGAGAGAGAAGCTTTGGACGCGAGTCAGGCAGGACATGAGAGAGAGTCTTGGGACGAGAGTCAGGCGGGGCATGAGAGAGAGGGGCTTGGGACGAGAGTCAGGCAAGACAGCAGAGAGAGGCTTGGGACGAGAGTCAGGCAGAACAAGAGAGAGAGGCCTGGAACGAGAGTCAGGCAGGACTGGAGAGAGAGGCTTGGTCCGAGAGTCAGGCAAGACAGGAGAGAGAGGCATGAGACGAGCGTCAGGCAGGACAGGAGAGAGAAGCTTGGGACGAGAGTCAGGCAGTACAGGAGAGAGAGGCTTGGGACGAGAGTCAGTTGGTACAGGAGAGAGAGGCTTTGGACGAGAGTCAGGCAGGACAGGAGAGAGAGGGTTGGGACGATCGTCAGGCTGGACAGGAGAGGCTTAGGACGAGAGTCAGGTAGGACAGGAAAGAGATGCTTGGGATGAGAGTCAGATCAGACAGGAGAGAGAAGCTTGGGACTAGAGTCAGGCAGGACAGGAGAAAGTGGCTTAGGACGAGAGTCAGGCTTGAAAGAAGAAAGAGGCTTGGAACGAGATTCAGGCATGACAGGAGAGAGAGGCTTGGAACGAGAGTCAGATCAGACAGGAGAGAGAGGGTTGGGACGAGAGTTAGGCAGGACAGGAGAGAGAGCATTGGGACGAGAGCCAGGCTGGACAGGAGAGCGAAGCTTGGGACCAGGTTCAGGCTGGACAGGAGAGAGAGGCTTGGAACGAGAATCAGGTAGGTAGGAGATAGATTCTTGGAACGATATTCAGGCAGGACAGGAGAGAGAATCTTGGGACGAGAGTCAGGCAGGACAGGACAGGGAAGCTGGTGACGAGAGTCAGGCTGGAAAGGAGAGAGAGGCTTCGAACGATAGTCAAGCAGGCAGGAGAGAGAGGGATGGGACGTGAGTCAGGCTGGACAGGAGAGAAAAGCTTGGGACGAGAGTCAGGCAGGATATGAGAGAGAGGCTTTGGACGAGAGTCAGGCAGGACAGGAGAGAGGGGCTTGGAGCGAGAGTCAGGCTAGACAGAAGAAAGAGGCTTGGAACGAGAATTAGGCAGGACAGGAGAGAGAGGCTTGGGACGAGAGTCAGGCTGGATAGGAGAGAAAAGCTTGGGACAAGAGTCAGGCAGGATATGAGAGAGAGGCTTTGGACGAGAGTCAGGCTGGACAGGAGAGAGGGGCTTGGAACGAGAGTCAGGCTGGACAGAAGAAAGAGCCTTGGAACTAGTGTCAGGCTGGACAGGAGAAAGAGGCTTGGGACGAGAGTCATGCAGGAGAGTAGAGAGAGGCTTGGAACGAGAGTAAAGCAGACAGGAGAGAGAGGCTTGGGACGAGAATCAGGCAGGGCAGGATAGAGAAGCTTGGGACGAGAGTCAGGCAGGACAGGAGAGAGAAGCTTGGGACGAGAGTCAGATCAGACAGGAGAGAGAGGCTTGGGACGAGAGTCAGGCAGGACAGGAGAGAGGGGCTTAGAACGAGAGTCAGGCTGGACAGGAGAGAGATGCTTGGGACGAGAGTCATGCAGGACAGGACAGAGAAGCTTGGGACGAGAGTCAGGCTGGACAGGAGAGGGAGGCTTGGAACGAGAGTCAAGCAAGTAGGAGAGAGATTCTTGGGACGATATTCAGGCAAGACAGGAGAGAGATGCTTGGGACGAGAGTCATGCAGGAGAGGAGAGAGAGGCTTGGGACAAGAGTGAAGCAGGCAGGAGAGAGAGGGATGGGACGTGAGTCAGGCTGGACAGGAGAGAGAGGCTTGGGACGAGAGTCAAGCTGCACAGGAGAGAGAAGATTAGGACGAAAGTCAGGCAGGACAGGAGAGAGAGGCTTGGGACGAGAGTCAGGCTGAATAGGAGAGATACGCTTTGGACGAGAGTCAAGCAGGCAGGAGAAAGAGGCTTGGGACGAGAGTCAGGCTTGACATGAGAGAGAAGCATGAGACGAGAGTCAGGCTTGACAGGAGAGAAAAGCTTGGGACGAGAGTCAGGCAGGATAGGGGAGAGAGGATTTGGACGAGAATCAGGCAGGACAGGTGAGAGGGGCTTGGAACGAGAGTCAGGCTGGACAGAAGAGAGAGTCTTGGAACGAGAGTCAGGCTGGACAGGAGAAAGAGGCTTGGGACGAGAGTCATGCAGGAGAGGAGATAGAGGCTTGGGACGAGAGTCAGCCAGGACAGGAGAGAGAAGGCTGGGACGAGAGTCAGGCAGGACAGGAGAGAGAAGCTTGGGACGAGAGTCAGATCAGACAGGAGAGAGAGGCTTGGGACGAGAGTCAGGCTAAACAGGAGAGAGGGGCTTAGAACGAGAGTCAGGCTGGACAGGAGAGAGAGGCTTGGGGCGAGAGTCAGGCAGGACAGGAGAGAGAAGCTTGGGTCGAGAGTCAGGCTGGACAGGAGAGGGAGGCTTGGAACGAGAGTCAAATAGGCAGGAGAGAGAGGCTTCGGACGAGAGTCAGGCAGGACAAGAGATAGAGGCTTGGGACGAGAGTGAGGCAGGATAGGAGAGAGAGGCTTGGGACGAGAGTCAGGCTGGACAGGAGAGAGAGGATTGTGACGAGTCAGGGTAGACAGGAGAGAGATGCTTGGGACGAGAGTCAGGCCTGATAGGAGAGAAAGGCTTGGGACGAGAGTCAGGCGGGACAAGAGAAAGAGGCTTCGGAAAAGAGTCAGGCAGGACAGGAGAGAGAAGCTTGGGCCTAGAGTCAGGCTGGACAGGAGAGTGAGTCTCTGAACGAGAGTCAAGTCAGACAGGAGAGAAAGGCTTGGGACACGTGTCAGGCTGGGCAGGAGAGATAGGCTTGGGACGAGAGTCAGGTAGGCAGGAGAGAAATTCTCGGGATGAGAGTCAGGCTGGACAGGAGAGAGAGCCTTGGGAGGAGAGTCATGCTGGACAAGAGCGAGCAGCTAGGGACGAGAGTCAGGCAGGAAAGGAGAAAGAAGCTTAGGACGAGAGTCAAGAAGGACAGGAGAGAGGGGCTTGAGACTAGAGTCAGTCTGGACAGCAGAGAGAGGCTTAGAACGAGATTCAAGTCAGACAGGAGAGAGAGGCTTGGGACAAGTGTCATGCTGGACAGGAGAGAGAGGCTTGGGACGAGAGTCAGGTAAGCAGGAGAGAGAGGCGCGGGTCGAGAGTCAGGCTGGACAGGAGAGAGAAGCTTGGGAAGAGAGTCAGGCTGGACAAGAGAGAAGGGCTTGGGACGAGAGTCAGGCTGAACTGGAGAGAAAGGCTTGGGACGAGATTGAGGCAGGATAGGAGAGAGAGGCTTGGGACGAGAGTCAGGCTGGACAGGAGAGAGAGGATTGTGATGAGTCAGGGTAGACAGGAGAGATATGCTTGGGACGAGAGTCAGGCCAGACAGGAGAGAAAGGCTTGGGACGAGAGTCAGGCGGAACAAGAGAAAGAGGGTACGGACGAGAGTCAGGCAGGACAGGAGAGAGAGGCTTGGGACTAGCGTCAGGCTGGACAGGAGAGTGAGGCTCTGAATGAGAGTCAAATCGGACAGGAGAGAGAGGCTTTGGACAAGTGTCAGGCTGGACAGGAGAGAGAGGCTTGTGACGAGAGTCAGGTAGGCAACGGAGAGAGGGTCGGGACGAGAGTCAGGCTGGACAGGAGAGAGAGACTTGGGAAGAGATTCAGGCTGGACAAGAGAGAGAGAGGCTAGGGACGAGAGTCAGGCAGGACAGGAGAGAGAGGCTTGGCGTAGGGAGTCATGCAGGAAAGGAGAGAGGGGCTTGGGACGAGAGTCAGGCAGGGCAAGAGAGAAAGGTATGGGAAGAGAGTCAGGTCAGACAGGAGAGAGAGGGGCTTGGGACGAGAGTCAGGCTGGACAGGAGAGAAAGGCTTTGGACGAGAGTCAGGCTGGACAGGCGAGAGAGGTATGGCACGAGAGTCAGATCAAACAGGAGAGAGAGGCTTGGGGCGAGAGGCCGATCAGACATGAGAGAGAGGCTTGGGACGAGATTCAGGATGTACAGAAGAGTGAGGCTTGGAACGAGAGTCAGACTGGACAGGAGAGAGAGGCTTGTGACGAGAGTCAGGCTGGACAGGGGAGAGAGCCTTAGAACGAGAGTCAAGTCAGACAGGAGAGAGAGGCTTGGGACGAGAGTCAGGCATGCAGGAGAAAGAGGCTTAGGACGAGAGTCAGGCAGGATAGAAGAGATAGGCTTGGGACTAGCGTCAAGCAGGGAAGGAGAGAGAGGTATGGGACGAGAGTCAGATCAGACAGGAAAGAGAGGCTTGGGACGAGAGTCAGGCACGACAGGAGAAAGAGGCTTAGGACGAGAGTCAGGCAGGACAGGAGAGAGAGCCTTGGGACGAGAGTCAGGCAGGACAGGAGAGATAGGCTTGGATCGAGAGTGATAGGCTTGGGACGAGAGTGAGATCAGACAGGAGAGAGAGGCTTGGGACGAGAGTCAGGCACGACAGGAGAGAGATGCTTGGGACGAGAGTGAGATCAGACAGGAGAGAGAGGCTTGGGACGAGAGTCACTTCAGACAGGAGAGAGAGTCTTGGGACGAGAGTCAGGCTGGACAGTAGAGAGAGGCTTGAGACGAGAGTCAGGCAGGACAGATGAGAGAGGCTTGGGACGAGAGTCAGATCATAGGAGAGAGAGACTTTGGACAAGATTCAGGCAGGACAGGAAAAAGACACTTGGGACGAGAGTCAGGCAGGACAAGAGAGAGAGGCTTGGGACGAGAGTCAAATCAGACAGGAGAGAGAGGCTTGGGACGAGAGTCGGGAAGGACAGGAAAGAGATGCTTGGGACTAGAGTCAGATCAGACAGGAGAGAGAGGCCTGGGACAAGAGTCAGGCAGGACAGGAGAGAGAGAGGCTTGGGACGATATTCAGGCTGGACAGGATAGAGAGGATTGGCACGAGAGTCAGCAACACAGGAGAGAAAGGCTTGGGAGGAGAGTCAGATCAGACAGGAGAGAGAGGCTTGGGACGAGAGTCAGGCAGGAAAGGACAGGGAAGCTTCCGAAGAGAGTGAGGCTGGACAGGAGAGAGAGGTTTGTGACGAGAGTCATGCAAGAGAGGAGAGAGAGGCGTGGGACGAGATTCAGATCAGAAAATAGACAGAGGCTTGGGACTAGAATCAGGCAGGACTGGAGAGAGAGGCTTGGTATGAGAGTCAGGCTGGACAGGAGAGAGATCCTTGGGAGGAGAGTCAAGCAGGCAGTAGAGAAAGTCTTGGGACGAAAGCCAGGCAGGACAGGAGAGAGAGGCTTGGGACCAGAGGCAGGCAGGACAGGAGAGAGAGGCTTTGGGCGAGAGTCAGGCTGGAGAAGACAGAGAGGCTGGGAACGAGAGTCAAACAGGCAGGAGAGAGAGGCTTGGGACGAGAGTCAGGATGGACAAGAGAGAGAAGCTTAGGACGAGAGTCAGGATGGACAGGAGAGAGAAGCTTAGGACGAGAGTCAGGCAGGACAGGAGAAGGTGGCTTGGGACGATATTCAGGGTTGACAGGAGAGAGAAGCTTGGGACAAGAGTGAGGCTGGATAGGAGAGAGGCATGGGACGAGAATCAGGCTGGACAGGAGAGAGAAGCTTACGACAATAGTCAGGCAGGACAGGAGAGAGAGGGTTGGGACGAAAGTCAGGCTGTACAGGAGAGAGAGGCTTGGGACGAGAGTCAGGCTGGATAGGAGGGAGAGGCTTTGGACAAGATTCAGGGAGGACAGGAAAGAGGGGCTTGGAACGTGAGTCAGGCAGGACAGACGAGAGAGTCTTGGAACGAGAGTCAGGCTGGACAGGAGAGAGAGGCTTAGGACGAGAGTCAGGCTGGAAAAAAGAGAGAGGCTTGGGACTAGAGTCAGGCTGGACAGGAGAGAGAGGCTTGGGACGAGAGTGAGGTAAGACAGGAGATAGAGGCTTTGGACGAAAGTCAGATCAGACAGGAGAGAGAGGCTTAGGACGAGAGTAAGGCAGGACAGGAGAGAGAGTTTAGGGACGAGAGTCAGGCAGGACAGGAGAGAGAGGCTTAGGACGAGAGTCAGGCTGGACAGTAGAGAAAGGCTCGAGACTAGAGTCAGTTCAGACAGGAGAGAGAGTCTTGGGACGAGAGTCAGGCTGGACAGTAGAGAAAGGCTCGAGACTAGAGTCAGGCAGGACAGATGAAAGAGGCTTGGGAAGAGAATCAGATCAGACAGGAGAGAGACGCTTTGGACAAGAGTCAGGCAAGACAGGAGATAGACACTTGGGACGAGAGTCAGGCAGGATAAGAGAGAGAGGCTTGTGACGAGAGTCAGATCAGACAGGAGAAAGAGGCTTGGGACGAGAGTCAGGAAGGACAGGAAAGAGATGTTTGGGACTAGAGTCAGATCAGACAGGAGAGAGATGCTTGGGACGAGAGTCAGGCAGGACAGGAGAGAGAGGCTTGAGACGAGAGTCAGGCCGGAAAGGACAGGGAAGCTTCCGAAGAGAGTCAGGCTGGACAGGAGAGAGAGGTTTGTGATGAGAGTCATGCAAGACAGGAGAGAGAGAGGCGTGGGAGGAGAGTCAGGCTGGATAGTAGAGAAAGGCTTTGGACAAGAGTCAGACAGGACAGGAGATAGACACTTGTGACGAGAGTCAGGCAGGACAAGAGAGAGAGGCTTGTGACGAGAGTCAGATCAGACAGGAGAAAGAGGCTTGGGACGAGAGTCAGGAAGGACAGGAAGGAGATGCTTGGGACTAGAGTCAGATCAGACAGGAGAGAGAGGCTTGGGACGAGAGACAGGCAGGACAGGAGAGAGAGGCTTGAGACGAGAGTCAGGCTGGACAGGAGAGAGATCCTTGGGACGAGAGTCAAGCACGCAGGAGAGAAATGCTTGGGACGAAAGCCAGGCAGGACAGAACAGAGAGGCTGGGAAGAAGAGTGAAACAGGCAGGAGAGAGAGGCTTGTGACGAGAGTCAGGCTGGACTGTAGAGAGGGGCTTGGGACGAGAGTCAGGCTGGACAGGAGAGAGAAGCTTAGGACGAGAGTCAGGCAGGACAGGAGAAGGAGGCTTGGGACGAGAGTCAGGCAGGACAGGAGAGAGAGGCTTGGCACGAGATTCAGGGTTGACAGGAGAGAGAAGCTTGGGACGAGAGTCAGGCTGGATAGGAGAGAGAGGCTTTGGACAAGATTCAGGCAGGACAGGAGAGAGGGGCTTGGAACGAGAGTCAGGCAGGACAGAAGAGAGAGTCTTGGAACGAGAGTCAGGCTGGACAGGAGAGAGAGAGGCTTAGGACGAGAGTCAGACTGGAAAGAAGACTGAGGCTTGGGACTAGAGTCAGGCTGGACAGGAGAGAGAGGCTTGGGACGAGAGTGAGGTAAGACAGGAGATAGAGGCTTTGGACGAGAGTTAGATCAGAGAGGAAAGAGAGGCTTGGGACGAGAGTAAGGCAGGAGCGGAGAGAGAGTCTAGGGACGAGAGTCAGGCAGGATAGGAGAGAGAGGCATTGGACGAGAGTTAGGTAGGACAGGAGAGAGATGCTTGGGACGAGAGTCAGATCAGACAGGAGAGACAGTCTTGGGACGAGAGTCAGTTCAGACAGGAGAGAGAGTCTTGGGACGAGAGTCAGGCTGGACAGTAGAGAAAGGCTTTGGACAAGAGTCAGGCAGGACAGGAGATAGACACTTGGGACGAGAGTCAGGCAGAACAAGAGAGAGAGAGGCTTGTGACGAGAGTCAGATCAGACAGGAGAGAGAGGCTTGGGACGAGAGTCAGGAAGGACAGGAAAGAGATGCTTGGGACTAGAGTCAGATCAGACGGGAGAGAGAGGCTTGGGACGAGAGTCAGGCAGGACATGAGACAGAGGCTTGGGACGAGAGTCAGGCTGGACAGTATAAAGAAGATTGGCACGAGAGTTAGGAACACATGAGAGGAAGGCTTGGGAGTAGAGTTAGATCAGACAGGAGAGAGAGGCTTGAGACGAGAGTCAGGCAGGAAAGGACAGGGAAGCTTCCGAAGAGAGTCAGGCTGGACATGAGAGAGAGGTTTGTGATGAGAGTCAGGCACGACAGAAGAGAGAGAGACGTGGGACGAGAGTCAGAGATGAAAGTTGAGAGAGGCTTGGGACGAGAGTCAGGCTGGACTGGAGAGAGAGGCTTGGT
Source organism: Panulirus ornatus (assembly GCF_036320965.1). Classification (NCBI taxonomy): domain Eukaryota; kingdom Metazoa; phylum Arthropoda; class Malacostraca; order Decapoda; family Palinuridae; genus Panulirus; species Panulirus ornatus. Next base: position 12,809,228 of record NC_092235.1, read on the forward strand.
ACAAGAGTCAGGCGGGACAGGAGAGAGATCCTTGGGACGAGAGTCAAGCAGGCAGGAGAGAAAGGTTTGGGACGAAAGTCAGGCAGGACAGGAGAGAGAGGCTTGGTACCAGAGGCAGGCAGGAAAGGAGAGAGAGGCTTGGGACGAGAGTCAGGCTGGAGAAGACAGAGAGGCTGGGAACAAGAGTCAAACAGGCAGGAGAGAGAGGCTTGGGACGAGAGTCAGGCTGGACAGGAGAGAGGGGCTTGGGACGAGAGTCAGGCTGGACAGGAGAGAGAAGCTTAGGACGAGAGTGAGGCAGGACAGGAGAAGGAGGCTTGGTACGAGAGTCAGGCAGGACAGGAAATAGAGGCTTGGCACGAGATTCAGGGTTGACAGGAGAGAGAAGCTTGGGACGAGATTCAGGCTGGATAGGTGAGAGAGGCTTTGGCCAAGATTCAGGCAGGAGAGGAGAGAGGGGCTTGGAACGAGAGTCAGGCAGGACAGGAGAGAGAGGCTTGGGATGAGAGTCAGGTAGGCAGGAGAGAGAGAGGCTTAGGACGAGAGTCAGGCTGGACAGAAGAGAGAGGCTTGGAAAGAGAGTGAGGCTGGACAGGAGAGAGAGGCTCGTGACGAGAGTCAGGCTAAAGAGGAGAGAGAGGCTTTGGGCGAGAGTCAGGCTTGGAAGGAGAGAGAGGCTTAGAACGAGAGTCAAGTCAGACAGGAGAGAGAGGGTTGGGACGAGAGTCAGGCACGGCAGGAGAAAAAGGCTTAGGACGAGAGTCAGGCAGGACAGGAGAAAGAGCCTTGGGACGAGAGCCATGCAGGACAGGAATTAGGCTTGGGACGAGAGTCAGATCAGACAGGAGAGAGAGGCTTGGGACGAGAGTCGGATCAGACAGGAGAAAGAGGCTTGGGACGAGAGTCAGGTGGGACAGAAGAGAGATGCTTGGGACGAGAGTCAGTTCAGACAGGAGAGAGAGTCTTGGGACGAGAGTAAGGCTGGACAGTAGAGAAAGGCTTGAGACAAGAGTCAAGCAAGACAGATGAGAGAGGCTTGGGACGAGAGTCAGATCACACAGGAGAGAGAGGCTTTGGACAAGAGTCAGGCAGGACAGGAGATAGACACTTGGGACGAGAGTCAGGCAGGACAAAAGAGAGAGGCTTTGGACGAGAGTCAGATCAGACAGGAGAGAACGGCTTGGGACAAGTGTCGGGAAGGACAGGAAAGAGATGCTTGGGAATAGAGTCAGATTAGACAGGAGAGAGAGTCTTGGGACGAGAGTCAGGCAGGAGAGGAGAGAGAGGCGTGGGACGAGAGTCAGGCTGGACAGGATAGAGAGGCTTGGCACGAGAGTCAGCAACACAGGAGAGAAAGGCTTGGGACGATAGTCATATCAGACAGGAGAGAGAGGCTTGAGACGAGAGTCAGGCAGGAAAGGACATTGAAGCTTCTGAAGAGAGTCAGGCTGGACAGGAGAGAGAGGTTTGTGACGAGAGTCATGCAAGACTGGAGAGTGAGGCGTGGGACGAGAGTCAGAGATGAAAGTAGTGAGAGGATAGGGACGAGAGTCAGGCTGGACTGGAGAGAGAGGCTTGGTACGAGAGTCAGGCGGGACAGGAGAGAGATACTTGGGACGAGAGTTAAGCAGGCAGGAGAGAGAGGGTTTGGTCCAGAGGCAGGCAGGAAAGGAGAGAGTCGCTTGGGACGAGAGTCAGGCTGGACAAGACAGAGAGGCTGGGAACGAGAGTCAAACAGGCAGTAGAGAGAGGCTTGGGACGAGAGTCAGGCTGGACAGGAGAGAGGGGCTTGGGACGAGAGTCAGGCTGGACAGGAGAGAGAAGCTTAGGACGAGAGTGAGGCAGGACAGGAGAAAGAGGCTTGGGACGAGAGTCAGGCTGGACAGGAGAGAGAGACTTGGGACGAGATTCAGGGTTGACAGGAGAGAGAAGCTTGGGACGAGAGTGAGGTAAAACAGGAAATAGAGGCTTTTGGCGAGAGTTGGATCAGAAAGGAAAGAAAGGCTTGGGACGAGAGTGAGGTAAGACAGGAGATAGAGGCTTTTGACGTGAGTTAGATCAGACAGGAGAGAGAGGCTTGGAACGAGAGTAAGACAGGACAGGAGAGAGAGTCTAGGGACGAGAGTCACTCAGGACAGGAGAGAAAAGCTTGGGACGAGAGTCAGGCAGGATAGGAGAGAGAGGCTTGGGACGAGAGTCAGTTCATATAGGAGAGAGAGTCTTGGGACGAGAGTCAGGCTGGACAGGAGAGAGAGGCTTGTGACAAGAGTCAGGCTGGACAGGAGAGAGAGGTTTGGGACGAGACTAAGCCAGGACAGGAGAAGGAGGCTGGGGGACGAGAGGCTGGTTGGACAGGAGACAGGGGCTTGGGACGAAAGTCAAGTCAGACAGGAGAGAGATGCTTGGGACGAGAGTCAGGCAGGACCGGAGAGAAAGGGTTGGGATGAGAGTCAGGCTGGACAGGAGAGAGAGGCTTGGGACGAGAGTCAGGTGGAACAGGAGAGAGAGGCTTGGGATTCGAGTCAGGCAGGACAGGAGATAGAGGATTGGGACGAGAGTCAGGCTGGATAGGAGAGAGAGGCTTGGGACGAGAGTCAGGCAGGACAGGAGAGAGAGGCTTTGGACAAGAGTCAGGCTTTGCAAGAGAAACAGGCTTGGGACGAGAGTCAGGCTGGACAGGAGAGAGAGGCTTTGGACGAGAGTAAGGCTTGAAAGGAGAGACAGGCTCGGGACGAGAGACAGGCAGGACAGGAGAGAGAGATTTTGGACGAGAGTCAGGCAGGACACGAGAGAGAACCTTCTGACGAGTGTCAGGCAGGACAGGAGAGAGAAGCTTGGGACGAGAGTCAAGCAGGCAGGAGAGAGAGGCTTGGGACGAGAGTCAGGCTGGATAGGAGAGAAAGGCTTTGGACAAGATTCAAGCAAGACAGGAGAGAGGGGCATGGAACGAGAGTCAGGGAGGAGAGAAGAGAGAGGCTTGGAACGAGAGTGAGGCTGGACAGGAGAGAGAGGCTTATGACGAGAGTGAGGCTGGACAGATGAGAGAGGCTTGGGACGAGAGTCAGGCTGGACAGTAGAGGGAGGCTGAGAACGAGAGTCAAGTCAGACAGGAGAGAGAGGCTTGCGACGAGAGTCAGGCTGGACAGGAGATAGACACTTGGGACGAGAGTCAGGCAGGACAAGAGAGAGAGGCTTGTGACGAGAGTCATATCAGAGAGGAGAGAGAGGCTTGGGACAAGAGTCGGGAAGGACAGGAAAGAGATGCTTGGGAGTAGAGTCAGATTAGACAGGAGAGAGAGGCTTGGGACGAGAGTCAGGCAGGAGAGGAGAGAGATACGTGGGACGAGAGTCAGGCTGGACAGGATAGAGAGGCTTTGCACGAGAGTCTGCAACACAGGAGAGAAAGGCTTGGGACGATAGTCATATCAGACAGGAGAGAGAGGCTTGAGACGAGAGTCAGGCAGGAAAGGACAGGGAAGCTTCCGAAGAGAGTCAGGCTGGACAGGAGAGAGAGGTTTGTGACGAGAGTCAGGCAAGACAGGAGACTGAGACGTGGGACGAGAGTCAGAGATGAAAGTAGTGAGAGGATTGGGACGAGAGTCAGGCTGGACTGGAGAGAGAGGCTTGGTACGAGAGTCAGGCGGGACAGGAGAGAGATACTTGGGACGAGAGTTAAGCAGGCAAGAGAGAGAGGGTTTGGACCAGAGGCAGGCAGGAAAGGAGAGAGACGCTTGGGACGAGAGTCAGGCTGGACAAGACAGAGAGGCTGGGAACGAGAGTCAAACAGGCAGTAGAGAGAGGCTTGGGACGAGAGCCAGGCTTGACAGGAGAGAGGGGCTTGGGACGAGAGTCAGGTTGGACAGGAGAGAGAAACTTAGGACGAGAGTGAGGCAGGACAGGAGAAAGAGGCTTGGGACGAGAGTCAGGCTGGACAGGAGAGAGAGACTTGGGACGAGATTCAGGGTTGACAGGACAGAGAAGCTTGGGACGAGAGTCAGGCTGGATAGGAGAGAGAGGCTTTGGACAAAATTCAGGCAGGACAGGAGAGAGGGGCTTGGAACGAGAGTCATGCAGGACAGAAGAGAGAGTCTTGGAACGAGAGTCAGGCTGGACAGGAGAGAGAGGCTTAGGACGAGAGTCAGGCCGGAAAGAAGACAGAGGCTTAGGACTAGAGTCAGGCTGGACAGGAGGGAGAGGCTTGGGACGCGAGTGAGGTAAGACAGGAAATAGAGGCTTTTGACGAGAGTTAGATCAGAAAGGAAAGAAAGGCTTGGGACGAGAGTGAGGTAAGACAGGAGATAGAGGCTTTTGACGAGAGTTAGATCAGACAGGAGAGAGAGGCTTGGAACGAGAGTAAGACAGGACAGGAGAGAGAGTCTAGGGACGAGAGTCACTCAGGACAGGAGAGAGAAGCTTGGGACGAGAGTCAGACTGGACAGGAGAGAGAGGCTTGGGACGAGAGTCAGTTCATACAGGAGAGAGAGAGTCTTGGGACGAGAGTCAGGCTGGACAGGAGAGAGAGGCTTGTGACGAGAGTCAGGCTGGACAGGAGAGAGAGGTTTGGGACGAGAGTAAGCCAGGACAGGAGAAGGAGGCTGGGGGACGAGAGGCAGGCTGGACAGGAGACAGGGGCTTGGGACGAAAGTCAAGTCAGACAGGAGAGAGATGCTTGGGACGAGAGTCAGGCAGGACCGGAGAGAAAGGCTTGGGACGAGAGTCAGGCTGGACAGGAGAGAGAGGCTTGGGACGAGAGTCAGGTGGAACAGGAGAGAGAGGCTTGGGACGAGAGTCAGGTAGAACAGGAGAGAGAGGCTTGGGCGGCGAGTCAGGCAGGACAGGAGATAGAGGATTGGGACAAGAGTCAGGCTGGATAGGAGAGAGAGGCTTGGGACGAGAGTCAGGCAGGACAGGAGAGAGAGGCTTGGGACAAGAGTTAGGCTTTACAAAAGAAACAGTCTTGGGACGAGAGTCAGGCTGGACAGGAGAGGCTTTGGACGAGAGTAAGGCTTGAAAGGAGAGACAGGCTCGGGACGAGAGTCAGGCTGGACAGGAGAGAGAATCTTGGGACGAGAGTCAAGCAGGCAGGAGAGACAGGCTTGGGACGAGAGTCAGGCTGGATAGGAGAGAAAGGCTTTGGACAAGATTCAAGCAGGACAGGAGAGAGGGGCATGGAACGAGAGTCAGGAAGGAGAGAAGAGAGAGGCTTGGAACGAGAGTCAGGTTGGACAGGAGAGAGAGGCTTATGACGAGAGTGAGGCTGGACAGAGGAGAGAGGCTTGGGACGAGAGTCAGGCTGGACAGTAGAGGGAGGCTGAGAACGAGAGTCAAGTCAGACAGGAGAGAGAGGCTTGCGACGAGAGTCAGGCTAGACAGCAGAGAAAGGCTTGAGACGAGATTCAGGCGGGACAGATGAGAAAGGCTTGTGACGAGAGTCAGATCATACAGGAGAGAGAGGCTTTGGACAAGAGTGAGTCAGGACAGGAGATAGACACTTGGGACGAGAGTCTGGCAGGATAAGAGAGAGAGGCTTGTGACGAGAGTAGGATCAGACAGGAGAGAGAGGCTTGGGACGAGAGTCAGGAAGGACAGAAAAGAGATGCTTGGGACTAGAGTCAGATCAGACAGGAGAGAGAGGCTTGGGACGAGAGTCAGGCAGGACAGGAGAGAGAGGCTTGGGACGAGAGTCAGGCAGGAAAGGACAGGGAAGCTTCCGAAGAGAGTCAGGCTGGACAGGAGAGAGAGGTTTGTGACGAGAGTCAGGCAAGACATGAGAGAGAGGCGTGGGACGAGAGTCAGATCAGAAAGTAGAGAGAGACTTGGGACGAGAGTCAGGCCGTACTGGAGAGAGAGGCTTGGCACGAGAGTCAGGCTCTACAGGATAGAGATCCTTGGGACGAGAGTCAAGCAGGCAGGAGAGAAAGGCTTGTGACGAAAGCCAGGCAGGACAGGAGGGAGAGGCTTTGGACCAGAGGCAGGCAGGAAAGGAGAGAGACGCTTGGGACGAGAGTCAGGCTGGCCAAAACAGAGAGGCTGGGAAGGAGAGTCAAACAGGCAGGAGAGAGAGGCTTGGGATGGGAGTCAGGTTGGACAGGAGAGTGAGGCTTGGGACGAGAGTCAAGTCAGACAGGAGAGAGATGCTTGGGACGAGAGTCAGGTAGGACAGAAGAGAGAGGCTTGGGACGAGAGTCAGGTATTCAGGAGAGAGAGGCTTGGGACGAGAGTCAGGCTGGACAGAAGACAGAGGCTTGTTAAGAGAGTCAGGCTAAAGAAGAGAAAGAGGCTTGGGACGAGAGTCAGGCTGGGAAGGAGAGAGAGGCTTAGAAAGAGATTCAAGTCAGACAGGAGAGAGAGGGTTGGGACGAGATTCAAGCTGGACAGTTAAGAAAGGCTTGAGACAAGAGTCAGGCAAGACAGATGAGAGAGGCTTGGGATGAGAGTCAGATCACACAGGAGAGGGAGGCGTTGGACAAGAGTCAGGCAGGACAGGAGATAGACACTTGGGACGAGAGTCAGGCAGGAAAAAAGAGAGAGGCTTGTGACGAGAGTCAGATCAGAGAGGAGAGAGAGGCTTGGGACAAGAGTCGGGAAGGACAGGAAAGAGATGCTTGGGAATAGAGTCAGATTAGACAGGAGAGAGAGGCTTGGGACGAGAGTCAGGCAGGAGAGGAGAGAGAGGCGTGGGACGAGAGTCAGGTTGGACAGGATAGAGAGGCTTTGCACGAGAGTCAGCAACACAGGAGAGAAAGGCTTGGGACGATAGTCAGATCAGACAGGAGAGAGAGGCTTGAGACGAGAGTCAGGCAGGAAAGGACAGTGAAGCTTCCGAAGAGAGTCAGGCTGGACAGGAGAGAGAGGTTTGTGACGAGAGTCAGGCAAGACAGGAGAGTGAGGCGTGGGACGAGAGTCAGAGATGAAAGTAGTGAGAGGATAGGGACGAGAGTCAGGCTGGACTGGAGAGAGAGGCTTGGTACGAGAGTCAGGCGGGACAGGAGAGAGATACTTGGGACGAGAGTTAAGCAGGCAGGAGAGAGGGGCTTTGGACCAGAGGTAGGCAGGAAAGGAGAGAGAGGCTTGGGACGAGAGTCAGGCTGGACAAGACAGAGAGGCTGGGAACGAGAGTCATACAGGCGTAGAGAGAGGCTTGGGACGAGAGTCAGGCTGGACAGGAGAGAGGGGCTTGGGACGAGAGTCAGGCTGGACAGGAGAGAGAAGCTTAGGACGAGAGTGAGGCAGGACATGAGAAAGAGGCTTGAGACGAGAGTCAGGCTGGACAGGAGAGAGAGGCTTGGGACGAGATTCAGGGTTGACAGGAGAGAGAATCTTGGGACGAGAGTCAGGCTGGATAGGAGAGAGAGGCTTTGGACAAGATTCAGGCAGGATAGGAGAGAGGGGCTCGGAACGAGAGTCATGCAGGACAGAAGAGAGAGTCTTGGAACGAGAGTGAGGCTGGACAGGAGAGAGAGGCTTAGGACGAGAGTCAGGCCGGAAAGAGGACAGAGGCTTGGGACTAGAGTCAGGCAGGACAGGAGAGAGAGGCTTGGGAAGAGAGTGAGGTAAGACAGGAGATAGATGCTTTTGACGAGAGTCAGATAGGACAGTAGAGAGAGGCTACAGACGAGATTCAGGCAGGACAGGAGAGAGAGGCTTGGGACGAGAGTCAGGCAGGAGAGGAGAGAGAGGCTTGGGACAAGAGTCAGATCAGACAGTAGAGTGAGGCTTGGGACGAGAGTCAGGCAGGACAAGAGAGAGGGACTTGGAACGAGAGTCAGGCTGGACAGGAGAGAGAGGCTTGGGACGAGAGTCAGGCTGGATTGGAGACCCAGATTTCTGACGAGAGTCAGGCTGGACAGGAGAGAGAGCCTTGGAAGGAGAGGTAGGCAGGACAGGAGAGAGAAGCCTGGGACGAGAGTCAGTTCTGACAGGAGAGGCTTGGGACGAGAGTCAGGTAGGACAGGAAAGAGATGCTTGGAAGTAGAGTCAGATCAGACTGGAGAGAGAGGCTTGGGACGAGAGTCAGGCAGGACTGTAGAGAGAGGCTTGGGACGAGAGTCAGGCAGGACTGGAGAGAGAGGCTTGGGACGAGAGTCAGGCAGGACAGGAGTGAGAGTCTTTGAACGTGAATCAAGCAGGAAAGGAGAGAGAGGCTTGGGACGAGAGTCAGGCTGGACAGGAGAGGGAGGCATGGGACGATAGTCAGGCTGGACAGGAGAGAGAGGCTTGGAACAAGAATCAAGGAGACAAGAGAGAGATTCTTGCGACGAGATTCAGGCAGGACAGGAGAGAGAGGCTTGGGACGAGAGTCAGGTAGGAGAGGAGAGGGAGGCATTGGACGATTGTCAGGCTGGACAGTAGAGAGAGGCTTGGGACGAGAGTCAGGCAGGACAGGAGAGAGAGGCTTTGGACGAGAGTCAGATAGGACAGTAGAGAGAGGCTACAGACGAGAGTCAGGCAGGACAGGAGAGAGAGGCTTGGGACGAGAGTCAGGCAGGAGAGGAGAGAGAGGCTTGGGACAAGAGTCAGATCAGACAGTAGAGTGAGGCTTGGGACGAGAGTCAGGCAGGACAAGAGAGAGGGACTTGGAACGAGAGTCAGGCTGGACAGGAGAGAGAGGCTTGGGACGAGAGTCAGGCTGGATTGGAGACCCAGATTTCTGACGAGAGTCAGGCTGGACAGGAGAGAGAGCCTTGGAAGGAGAGGTAGGCAGGACAGGAGAGAGAAGCCTGGGACGAGAGTCAGTTCTGACAGGAGAGGCTTGGGACGAGAGTCAGGTAGGACAGGAAAGAGATGCTTGGAAGTAGAGTCAGATCAGACTGGAGAGAGAGGCTTGGGACGAGAGTCAGGCAGGACTGTAGAGAGAGGCTTGGGACGAGAGTCAGGCAGGACTGGAGAGAGAGGCTTGGGACGAGAGTCAGGCAGGACAGGAGTGAGAGTCTTTGAACGTGAATCAAGCAGGAAAGGAGAGAGAGGCTTGGGACGAGAGTCAGGCTGGACAGGAGAGGGAGGCATGGGACGATAGTCAGGCTGGACAGGAGAGAGAGGCTTGGAACAAGAATCAAGGAGACAAGAGAGAGATTCTTGCGACGAGATTCAGGCAGGACAGGAGAGAGAGGCTTGGGACGAGAGTCAGGTAGGAGAGGAGAGGGAGGCATTGGACGATTGTCAGGCTGGACAGTAGAGAGAGGCTTGGGACGAGAGTCAGGCAGGACAGGAGAGAGAGGCTTTGGACGAGAGTCAGATAGGACAGTAGAGAGAGGCTACAGACGAGAGTCAGGCAGGACAGGAGAGAGAGGCTTGGGACGAGAGTCAGGCAGGAGAGGAGAGGGAGGCATTGGACAATTGTTAGGCTGGACAGGAGAGAGAGAGGCTTGGGACGAGAGTCAGGCAGGCCAGGAGAGAGAGGCTTGGGACAAGAGTCAGATCAGACAAGAGAGTGGGGCTTGGGACGAGAGTCAGGCAAGACAGGAGAGAGGGGCTTGGGAGGAGAGTCAGGCAGGACAGGAGATAGAGGATTGGGACGAAGGTCAGGCTGGACAGGAGAGAGAGGCTTTTAACGAGAGTAAGGCTGGACAGGAGAGAGTGGCTTGCGACGAGAGTCAGGCAGGATAGGAGAGAGAGGCTTGGGACGAGAGTCAGGTAGGACAGGAGAGAGAGGCTTGGGACAAGAATCAGGCTGGACAAGAGAAACAGGCTTGGGACGAGAGTCAGACTGGACAGGAAGGAGAGGCTTTGGACGATAATCAGGCTGGAAAGGACAGACAGGCTCGGGACGAGAGTCAGGCTGAACAGGAGAGAGAGAGTCTTGGGACGAGAGTCAGGCAGGACAGGAGAGAGAGGCTTTGGAAGAGAGTCAGGCTGGACAGGAGAGAGAGGCTACGGACGAGAGTCATGTAGGACAGGAGAGAGAGGCTTGGGACGAGAATCAGGCAGGAAAGGGGAGAGAGGCTTGGGACGAGAGTCAGGCTGGACAGGAGGGAGAGGCTTGGGACGAGATTCAGTGTTGACAGGAGAGACAATCTTGGGACGAGAGTCAGGCTGGATGGGAGAGAGAGGCTTTGGGCAAGATTCAGGCAGGACAGGAGAGAGGGGCTTAGAACGAGAGTCAGGCAGGACAGAAGAGAGAGTCTTGGAACGAAAGTCAGGCTGGACAGGAGAGAGAGGCTTAGGACGAGAGTCAGGCTGGAAAGAAGAGAGAGGCTTGGGACTGGAGTCAGGCTGGACAGGAGAGAGAGGCTTGGGACGAGAGTGAGGTAAGACAGGAGATAGAGGCTTTGGGCGAGAGTCAGGCAGGACGGGAGAGAGAGTCTAGGGACGAGAGTCAGGCAGGATAGGAATGAGAGGCTTGGAACGAGAGTCAGGCAGGACAGAGGAGATAGTCTTGGAACGAGAATCAGGCTGGACAGGAGAGAGAGGCTTAGGACGAGAGTCAGGCTGGAAAGAAGACAGAGTCTTGGGACTAGAGTCAGGCTGGACAAGAGAGAGAGGCTTGGGACGAGAGTGAGGTAAGACAGGAGATAGAGGATTTGGACGAGAGTTAGATCAGACAGGAGAGAGAGGCTTGGGACGAGAGTAAGGGAGGACAGGAGAGAGAGGCTGGGGACGAGAGTCAGGCAGGGCAGGAGAGAGAAGCTTGGGACGAGAGTCAGGCAGGACAGGCGAGAGAGGCTTGGGACGACAGTCAGTTCAGACAGGAGAGAGAGGCTTGGGACGAGAGTCAGGCTGGACAGGAGACAGGGGCTTTGGACGAGAGTCATTTAGGACAGGAGAGACAGGCTTATGACGAGAGTCAGGCTGCAAAGAAGAGAGAGGCTTGGGACGAGAGTCAGGTAGAACAGGAGAGAGATGCTTGGGACGAGAGTCAGGCAAGACAGGAGAGAGAGGCTTGGGACGAGATTCAGTGTTGACAGGAGAGACAAGCTTGGGACGAGAGTCAGGCTGTACAAGAGAAACAGGCTTGGGACGAGATTCAGGCTGGACAGGAGAGAGAGGCTTTGGACGAGAATCAGGCTATTCAGGCTGGACAGGAGAGAGAGGCTTGGGACGAGAGTCAGGCAGGAGAGGAGAGAGAGGCTTGGGACAAGAGTCAGATCAGACAGTAGAGTGAGGCTTGGGACGAGAGTCAGGCAGGACAAGAGAGAGGGACATGGAACGAGAGTCAGGTTGGACAGGAGAGAGAGGCTTGGGACGAGAGTCAGGCTGGATTGGAGACCCAGATTTCTGACGAGAGTCAGGCTGGACAGGAGAGAGAGGCTTGGAAGGAGAGGTAGGCAGGACAGGAGAGAGAAGCCTGGGACGAGAGTCAGTTCTGACAGGAGAGGCTTGGGACGAGAGTCAGGTGGGACAGGAAAGAGATGCTTGGAAGTAGAGTCAGATCAGACTGGAGAGAGAGGCTTGGGACGAGAGTCAGGCAGGACTGTAGAGAGAGGCTTGGGACGAGAGTCAGGCAGGACTGGAGAGAGAGGCTTGGGACGAGAGTCAGGCTGGACTGGAGACCCAGATTTCTGACGAGAGTCAGGCTGGACAGGAGAGAGAGGCTTGGAAGGAGAGGTAGGCAGGACAGGAGAGAGAAGCCTGGGACGAGAGTCAGTTCTGACAGGAGAGGCTTGGGACGAGAGTCAGGTAGGACAGGAAAGAGATGCTTGGAAGTAGAGTCAGATCAGACTGGAGAGAGAGGCTTGGGACGAGAGTCAGGCAGGACTGTAGAGAGAGGCTTGGGACGAGAGTCAGGCAGGACTGGAGAGAGAGGCTTGGGACGAGAGTCAGGCAGGACAGGAGTGAGAGTCTTTGAACGTGAATCAAGCCGGAAAGGAGAGAGAGGCTTGGGACGAGAGTCAGGCTGGACAGGAGAGGGAGGCATGGGACGATAGTCAGGCTGGACAGGAGAGAGAGGCTTGGAACGAGAATCAAGGAGACAAGAGAGAGATTCTTGCGACGAGATTCAGGCAGGACAGGAGAGATAGGCTTGGGACGAGAGTCAGGTAGGAGAGGAGAGGGAGGCATTGGACGATTGTCAGGCTGGACAGGAGAGAGAGGCTTGGGACGAGAGTCAGGCAGGACAGGAGAGAAAGGCTTTGGACGAGAGTCAGGTAGGACAGTAGAGAGAGGCTACAGACGAGAGTCAGGCAGGACAGGAGAGAGAGGCTTGGGACGAGAGTCAGGCAGGAGAGGAGAGGGAGGCATTGGACAATTGTTAGGCTGGACAGGAGAGAGAGGCTTGGGACGAGAGTCAGGCAGGCCAGGAGAGAGAGGCTTGGGACAAGCGTCAGATCAGACAAGAGAGTGGGGCTTGGGACGAGAGTCAGGCAAGACAGGAGAGAGGGGCTTGGGAGGAGAGTCAGGCAGGACAGGAGATAGAGGATTGGGACGAGGGTCAGGCTGGACAGGAGAGAGAGGCTTTTAACGAGAGTCAGGCGGGACAGGAGAGAGAGGCCTGCGACGAGAGTCAGGCAGGACAGGAGAGAGAGGATTGGGACGAAAGTCAGGCTGGACAGGAGAGCGAGGCATCGGACGATAGTCAGGCTGGACAGGAGAGAGAGGCTTGCAACGAGAATTAAGGAGACAAGAGAGAGATTCTTGCGACGAGATTCAGGCAGGACAGGAGAGAGAGGCTTGGGACGAGAGACAGGCAGGAGAGGAGAGGGAGGCATTGGACGATTGTCAGGCTGGACAGGAGAGAGAGGCTTGGGACGAGAGTCAGGCAGGACAGGAGAGAGAGGCTTTAGACGAGAGTCAGGCAGGAGAGGAGAGGGAGGCATTGGACGATTGTCAGGCTGGACAGGAGAGAGAGGCTTGGGACGAGAGTCAGGCAAGACAGGAGATAGGGACTTGGGACGAGAGTCAGGCTGGATAGGAGACCCAGGTATCTGATGAGATTCAGGCTAAACTGGAGAGAGAGGCTTGGGGCGAGAGTCAGGCTGGACAGGAGAGAGAGGCTTGGGACGAGAGTCACGCAGGACAGGAGAGAGGGGCTTGGGACAAGAGTCAGGTGGGACAGGAGAGACAGGCTTGGAACGTGAGTCAGGGAGGACAGGAGAGAGAGGCTTGGAACGAGAGTCAGGCTGGACAGGAGAGAGAGGCTTGGGACGAGAGTCAGGCTAGACAGAAGTCAGGCTAAACTGGTGAGAGAGTCTTGGCGCTAGAGTCAGGCTGGACATGAAAGAGAATCTTGGGACGAGGGTCAGGCAGGACAGGAGAGAGAAGCTTGGGACGAGAGTCAGTTCCGACAGGAGAGGCTTGGGACGAGAGTCAGGTAGGACAGGAAAGAGATGCTTGGAAGTAGAGTCAGATCAGACAGGAGAGAGAGGGTTGGGACGACAGTCAGGTAGGACAGGAGAGACAGGCACTGGATGAAAGTCAGGTAGGAGAGAAAAGAGATGCTTGGGACGTGAGTCAGGCAGGACAGGAGAGAGTGGCTCGGGACGAGAGCCAGATCAGACAGGAGAGAAAGGCTTGGGACGAGAGTCAGGCCGGACAGAAGAGAGAAGCTTCGGTAAGAGTCATGCTGGACAGGAGAGAGAGGTTTGTGACGAGAGTCAGGCTAGACAGGAGAGAGAGGCTTGAGAGGAGAGTCAAGCTGGACAGGAGAGAGAGGCTTGGGACGAGAGTCAGGTAGGACAGAAAAGAGATGCTTGGGACGAGAGTCAGATCAAACAGAATAGAGAAGCTTGGGAAGAGAGTCAAGCAGGACAGGAGAAAGAGTCTTGGGACGAGAGTCAGGCAGGACAGGAGAGAGAGGCTTGGGACGAGAGTCAGATCAGACAGGAGAGAGAGGCTTGGGACGAGAGCCAGGCCGTACAGGAGAGAGAAGCTTCGGACGAGTCAGGCTGGACAGGAGAGAGAGACGTTTGTGACGAGAGTTAGGTTAGACAGGAGAGAGAGACTTGGGACGAGAGTCAGGCTGGACAGGAGAGAGAGAGGCTTGGGACGAGAGTCTCGTATGATAGAAAAGATGCTTGGTACGAGAGTCACATCAGACAGGAGAGAGAAGCTTTTGACGAGAGTCAGGTAGGACAGGAGAAAGAGGCTTGGGACGAGAGTCAGGCGGGACAGGAGAGAGAGGCATCTGACGGGAGACAGGCAGGACAGGAGAGAGAGGCTTGGGACGAGAGTCAGATCAGACAGGAGAGAGAGGCTTGGGATGAGAGTCAGGCAGGACAGGAGAGAGAGCCTTGGGACGAGAGTCAGGCAGGACAGGAGAGAGAAGCTTGGGACGAGAGTGAGGCAGGACAGGAGAGAGAGGCTTGGAAAGAGAATCAAGCAGGCAAGAGAGAGATTCTTGGGACGAGATTCAGGCATGACAGGACAAAGAGGCTTGGGAGGAGAGTTAGGCTGGACAGGAGAGAGAAGCTTAGGACGAGAGTCAGGCAGGACATTAGAGAGAAGTTTGGGACGAGAGTCATGCAGTACAGGAGAGAGGGGCTTGGAACGAGAGTCAGGCTGGACAGAAGAGAGGCTTGGAACAAGAGTCAGGCTGGACAGGAGAGAGAGGATTCGGACGAGAGTCAGACAGGATAGGAGAGAGAAGCCTTGGACGAGAGTCAGTTCCGACAGGAGAGGCTTGGGACGAGAGTCAGGTAGGACAGGAAAGAGATGCTTGGAAGTAGAGTCAGTTCAGACAGGAGAGAGAGGCTTAGGACGAGAGTCTGGCAGGACAGGAGAGACAGGCTTGGGACGAGAGTCAGGTGGGACAGGAGAGAGAGGCTTGGAACGTGAGTCAGGCAGGGCAGGAGAGAGAGGCTTGGGACTAGAGTCAGGCTGGACAGGAGGGAGGGGCTTAGAACGAGAGTCAAGTCAGACAGGAGAGAGAGGCTTGGGATGATAGTCAGGTAAGACAGGAGATAGAGGCGTTTGACGAGCGTCAGGTCAGACAGGAGAGAGAGGCTTAGGACGAGAATCAGGCTAGACAGAAGAGAGAGGCTCGCGACGAGAGTCAGGCAGTAGAGTAGAGAGAGTCTTGGGACGAGAGTCAGGCATGACATGAGAGAGGGGCATGGAACGAGAGTTAGGCTGGACAGGAGAGAGAGGCTTGGGACGGGAGTCAGGCTGGACAGGAGAGAGAGGCTTGGGACGAGAGTCAGTCAGGACAGGAGAGACACGCTTGTGACGAGAGTCAGGTAAGACAGGAAAGAGATGCTTGGTAGTAGAGTTAGATCAGAAAGGAGAGAGAGGCTTGGGACGAGAGTTAGGCAGGACAGGAGAGACAGGCTTGGGACGAGAGTTAGGCGGGACAGGAGAGAGAATCTTGGGACGAGAGTGAGGCAGGACAGGAGAGAGAGGCTTGAAACGAGAATCAAGCAGGTAAGAGAGAGATTCTTGTGACGAGATTCAGGCATGACAGGACAAAGAGGCTTGGGAGGAGAGTCAGGCTGGACAGGAGAGAGAAGCTTAGGACGAGAGTCAGGCAAGACAGGAGAGAGGGGCTTGGGACGAGAGTCAGGCTGGACAGGAGAGAGAGGCTAGGAAAGAGAATCAGGCTTGACAAGAGAGAGAAGCTAAGGACGAAAGTCTGGCAGGACAGGAGAGAGAGGCTTGGAACGAAAGTCAGGCTGGACAGGAGAGAGAGGCTTGGAACGAGAGTCAGGCTAGACAGAAGAGAGAGGCTTGGGACTAGAGTCAGGCTGGACAGGAGGGAGGGGCTTAGCGCGAGAGTCAAGTCAGACAGGAGAGAGAGGCTTGGAATGATAGTCAGGTAAGACAGGAGATAGAGGCGTGGGACGAGCGTCAGGTTAGACAGGAGAGAGAGGCTTGGGACAAGATTCAGGCTTGACAAGAGAAAGAGGCTTAGGACGAGAGTCAGGCTGGACAGGAGAGGGAGGCTTTGGACGAGAATCAGGCTAGACAGGAGAGAGAGGCTCGCGACGAGAGTCAGGCAGTAGAGTAGAGAGAGTCTTGGGACGAGAGTCAGGCAGGACAGGAGAGAGAGGCTTTGGACGAGAGTCAGGCAGGACAGTAGAGAGAGTGTACGGACGAGAGTCAGGCAGGACAGGAGAGAGAGGCTTGGGACGAGAGTCAGGCAGGACTGGAGAAATAGGCTTGGGACGAGAGTCAGGCAGGACAGGAGTGAGAGGCTTGGGACGAGAATCAAGCCGGAAAGGAGAGAGAAGCTTGGGACGAGAGTCAGGCAGGAGAGGAGAGGGAGGCATGGGACGATAGTCAGGCTGGACAGGAGAGAGAGGCTTGGGATGAGAGTCAGGCTGGACAGGAGAGAGAGGCTTGGGACAAGAGTCAGGTCAGACAGGAGAGAGGGGCTTGGGACGAGAGTCAGGCATGACAGGAGAGAGAGGCTTGGAACGAGAGTTAGGCTGGACAGGAGAGAGAGGCTTGGGACGGGAGTCAGGCTGGACAGGAGACCTAGGTTTCTGACGAGAGTCAGGCTAAACCGAAGAGAGAGTCTTGGGGCGAGAGTCAGGCTGGACAGGAGAGAGAGGCTTGGGACGAGAGTCAGACAGGACAAGAGAGTGAAGCTTGGGACGAGAGTCAGGCAGGACAGGAGAGACACGCTTGTGACGAGAGTCAGGTAAGACAGGAAAGAGATGCTTGGTAGTAGAGTTAGATCAGAAAGGAGAGAGAGGCTTAGGACGAGAGTTAGGCAGGACAGGAGAGACAGGCTTGGGACGAGAGTCAGGCGGGACAGGAGAGAGAATCTTGGGACGAGAGTGAGGCAGGACAGGAGAGAGAGGCTTGAAACGAGAATCAAGCAGGTAAGAGAGAGATTCTTGTGACGAGATTCAGGCATGACAGGACAAAGAGGCTTGGGAGGAGAGTCAGGCTGGACAGGAGAGAGAAGCTTAGGACGAGAGTCAGGCAAGACAGGAGAGAGAGGCTTGGGACGAGAGTCAGGCTGGACAGGAGAGGCTAGGAAAGAGAATCAGGCTTGACAAGAGAGAGAAGCTAAGGACGAAAGTCTGGCAGGACAGGAGAGAGAGGCTTGGAACGAAAGTCAGGCTGGACAGGAGAGAGAGGCTTGGAACGAGAGTCAGGCTAGACAGAAGAGAGAGGCTTGGGACTAGAGTCAGGCTGGACAGGAGGGAGGGGCTTAGCGCGAGAGTCAAGTCAGACAGGAGAGAGAGGCTTGGAATGATAGTCAGGTAAGACAGGAGATAGAGGCGTGGGACGAGCGTCAGGTTAGACAGGAGAGAGAGGCTTGGGACAAGATTCAGGCTTGACAAGAGAAAGAGGCTTAGGACGAGAGTCAGGCTGGACAGGAGAGGGAGGCTTTGGACGAGAATCAGGCTAGACAGGAGAGAGAGGCTCGCGACGAGAGTCAGGCAGTAGAGTAGAGAGAGTCTTGGGACGAGAGTCAGGCAGGACAGGAGAGGGAGTCTTTGGACAAGGGTCAGGCAGGACAGGAGTGAGAGGCTACAGACGAGAGTCAGGCAGGACAGGAGAGCGAGGCTTGGGACGTGAGTCAGGCAGGAGAGGAAAGGGAGGCATGGGACGATTGTCAGGCTGGACAGGAGAGAGAGGCTTAGGACGATAGTCAGACTTAACAGGAGAGAGAGGCTTGGTACGAGAGTCCGGCTGGACAGGAGAGAGATCCTTGGGAAGAGAGTCAAGCAGGCAGAGGAGAGGGATTTTGGACGAGAGTCAGGAAGGACAGGAGAGAGAGGCTCGGGACGAAAGGCAGGCAGGATAAGATAGAGAAGCTTGGGATGAGAGTTAGGCTGGACAAGAGAGAGAGTCTTGGAACGAGAGTCAAGCAGGAAGGAGTGAGAATCTTGGGACGAGAGTCAGGCTAGACAGGAGATAGAGGCTTGGGACGAGAGTCAGGCTGGACAGGAGAGAGATGCTTAGGTCTAGAGTCAGGCAGGACAGGAGAGAGAGGCTTGGGACGAGAGTCAGGCTGGATAGGAGAGAGAGGCTTGGGACGAGAGTCATGTAGGTAGTAGAGAGAGGCTTGGGACGAGTGTCAGGCTGGACAGGATAAGAGGTTTAGGACGAGAGTCTGGGAGGACAGGAGAGAGAAGCTTGGGACGAGAGTCAGGCTGGATAGGAGAGAGAGAGGTTTGGGACAAGACTCAGAGGGGAGAGGAGCGCTGGGCTTTGAGCGAGAGTCAGGCAGAACAGAAAAGAGAGGCTTAGAACGAGAGTCAGGCTGGACAGGAGAGAGAGGCATGGGACGAGAGTTAGGTTAGAAAGAAGAGAGAGGGTTGGGACTAGAGTCAGGCTGGACAGGAGAGAGGGGCTTAGAAAGAGAGTCAAGTCACACAGGAGAGAGAGGCTTGGGACGATAGTCAGGTAAGACAGGAGATAGAGGCGTGGGACGAGAGTCAGGTCAGACAGGAGAGAGAGGCTTGGGACAAGAGTCAGGCTGGACAATAGAAAGAGTCTTGGGACGAGAGTCAGGCTGTACAGGAGCGGGAGGCCTTGGACGAGAATCAGGTTAGACAGGAGAGAGAGGCTCGCGACGAGAGTCAGGCAGGAGAGGAGAGAGAGTCTTGAGACGAGAGTCAGGAAGGACAGGAGAGAGAGGCTTTGGACGAGAGTCAGGCATGACAGGAGAGAGAGGCTACGGACGAGAGTCAGGCAGGACAGGAGAGAGAGGCTTGGGACGAGAGTCATGCAGGACTGGAGAAAGAAGCTTGGGACGAGAGTCAGGCAGGACAGGAGTGAGAGGCTTGGGACGAGAATCAAGCCGGAAAGGAGAGAGAGGCTTATGACGAGAGTCAGGCAGGAGAGGAGAGGGAGGCATGGGACGATAGTCAGGCTGGACAGGAGAGAGAGGCTTGGAACGAGAATCAGATCAGACAGGAGAGTGAGGCTTGCGACGAGTGTCAGATAGGACAGGAGAGAGAGGCTTGGAA
Organism: Panulirus ornatus; assembly: GCF_036320965.1. Lineage (NCBI taxonomy): Eukaryota > Metazoa > Arthropoda > Malacostraca > Decapoda > Palinuridae > Panulirus > Panulirus ornatus. The sequence goes on from NC_092235.1 coordinate 12,828,028, forward strand.
CGCGAGTTAGGCTGGACAGGAGACCCAGGTTTCTGACGAGAGTCAGGCTAAACAAGAGAGAGAGGCCTGGGACGAGAGTCAGGCTGGACCTGAGAGAGAGGCCTGGGACGAGAGTCAGATCAGACAGGAGAGGCTTGGGACGAGAGACAGGTAGAACAGGAAAGAGATGCTTGGGAGTAGAGTCAAATCAGAAAGGAGAGAGAAGCTTGGGACTAGATTTAGGCAGGACAGGAGAGACAGGCTTGGGACGAGAGTCAGGCGGGACAGTAGAGAGAGGCTTTGGAGGAGAGTCAGGCAGGACAGGAGAGAGAGGTTTGGAGCGAGAGTTGGATCAGACAGGATAGAGAGGCTTGGGACGAGAGTCAGGCCGGACAGGAGAGAGAAGCTTCGGACGAGAGTCAGGCTGGACAGGAGAGAGAGGTTTTTGACGAGTGTTAGGCTAGAGAGGAGAGAGAGGCTTGAGACGAGAGTCAGGCTGGACAGGGCGGAGAGGCTTGGGACGAGAGTCAGGTAGGACAGGAAAGAAATGTTTGGGACGAGAGTCAGATGAGACAGGAGAGAGAATCTTGGGACGAGAGTCAGGCAGGACAGGAGAAAGAGGCTTGAGACGAGAGTCAGGCTGGACAGGAGAGAGAGGATTGGGACGAGAGTCAGGCAGGACAAGAGAGAGAGGCTTGGGACGAGGATCAGATCAAACAGGAGAGAGAGGCTTGGGACGAGAGTTAGGGAGGACAGGAGAGAGAGCATTGGAACGAGAGTCAGGCAGGACAGGAGAGAGAAGCTTGGGACGAGAGTGAGGCAGGATAGGAGAGAGAGGCTTGGAACGAGAATCAAGCAGGCAAGAGAGACATTCTTGGGACGATATTCAGGCAGGATAGGACAAAGAGGCTTGGGAGGAGAGTCAGGCAGGACAGGAGAGGGAAGCTTGGGACGAGAGTCAGGCTGGACAGGAGAAAGAGGCTTGGAACGAAAGTCAGGCTGGACAGAAGAGAGAGGCTTGGGACTAGAGTTAGGCTGGACAGGAGAGAGAGGCTTAGAACCAGAATCAAGTCAGACAGGAGAGAAAGGCATAAGACGAGAGTCAGATCAGAGAGGAGAGAGTTTTGGGACGGGAGTCAGGCAGGACAGGAGATAGAGGCTTGGGACGAGAGTCAGGTAGGACAGGAGAGAGATGTGTGGGACAAGAGTAAAATCTGACAGAAGAGATAGGCTTGGGACGAGAGTCAGGCAAGACATGAGAGAGAGGCTTGGGCCGAGAGTCAGGCTGGAGAGGAGACAGGGGCTTGGGACTAGAGTCAAGTCAGAAAGGAGACAGATGCTTGGTACGAGAGTCAGGCCAGACAGGAGAGAGAGGCTTGGGATGAGAGTCAGGCAGGATAGGAGGAAGAGGCTTCGGACTAGAGTCAGGCAGGACAGGAGAGAGAAGCTTGGGACTAGAATTAGGGTGGACAGGAGATAGAGGCTTGGAACGAGAGTGAGGTCAGACAGGAGAGAGAGGCATGTGACGAGAGTCAGGCTGGAGAGGAGAGAGAGGCTTTGGAAGAGCGTTAGGTAGGCAGGAGAGACAGGCTTGGGACGAGAGTCAGGCTGGACAGGAGAGAGAGTCTTGGGAAGAGAGTCAGGCTGGACAAGGGAGATAAGCTTGGGACGAGAGTCACGCAGGACAGGAGAGAGAAGCTTTGGACGAGAGTCATGCAGGACAGGAGAGAGGGGCTTGGAACGAGAGTCGAGCTGGACAGGAGAGAGAGGCTTGTGACCAGAGTCAGGCTGGACAGGAGAGAGAGGCTTGTGACGAGAGTCAGGCAGGACGCGAGAGAGAGACTTGGGAAGAGAGTCAGGCAGGATAGGTGAGAGAGTCTTGGGACGAGAGCCAGGCAAGACAGGAGAGAGAGGCTTGGGGTGAGAGTCAGATCTGACAGGAGAGAGAGGCTTGAGACGCGAGTCAGGCATTCCAGGACAGGGAAGCTTCCGACGAGAGTCAGGCTGGACAGGAGAGAGAGGTTTGTGACGAGAGTCAGGGAAGACAGGAGAGAGATGCTTGGGACGAGAGTCAGATCAGAAAGGAGAGAGAGGCTTGGGACGAGAGTCAGGCTTGACAGGAGAGAGAGGCTTGGTACGAGAGTCAGGCTGGACAGGAGAGAGATCCTTGGGAAGAGAGTCAAGCAGCCAGAGGAGAGAGACTTTCGATGAGAGTCAGGCAGAACAAGAGAGAGAGGCTTGGGACGAGAGGAAGGCAGGATAAGAGAGAGAGGCTTGGGACGAGAGGAAGGCAGGATAAGAGAGAGAGGCTTGGAACGAGAGTCAAGCAGAAAGGAGAGAGAGGCTTGGGACGAAAGTCAGGCAGTACAGGAGAGAGAGGCTTGGGACGAGAATCAGGCTGGATAGGAGAGAGAGGCTTTGGACAAGACTCAGGTAGGACTTTGAGGGTCTTTGAGCGAGAGTCAGGAAGGACATAAGAGAGAGGCTTGGAACGAGAGTCAGGCTGGACAGGAGAGAGAGGCTTGGAACGAGAGTCAGGCTAGAAAGAAGAGAGAGGCTTGGGACTTGAGTCAGGCTGGACAGTAGAGAGTCGCTTAAAACGAGAGTCAAATTACACAGGAGAGAGAGGCTTGGGACGATATTCAGGTAAGACAGGAGATAGAGGCGTGGGACGAGAGTCAGGTCAGACAGGAGAGAGAGGCTTGGGAGGAGAGTCAGGCAGGACAGGAGAGAGAGGCTTGGGACGAGAGTCAGGCCGGACAGGAGAGAGAAGCTTCGGACGAGAGTCAGGCTGGACAGGAGAGAGAGATTTGTGACGAGAGTCAGGCTAGAGAGGAGAGAGAGGCTTGAGACGAGAGTCAGGCTGGACAGGAGCGAGAGGCTTGAGACGAAAGTCAGGTAGGACAGGGAAGAGATGCTTGGGACGAGAGTCAGATGAGACAGGAGAGAGAATCTTGGGACGAGAGTCAGGCAGAACAGGAGAAAGAAGCTTGGGACGAGAGTCAGGCTGGATAGGAGAGAGAGGCTTGGGACGAAAGTCAGGCAGGACAAGAGAGAAAGGCTTGGGACGAGAGTCAGATCAAACAGGAGAGAGAGGCTTGGGACGAGAGTTAGGGAGGACAGGAGAGAGAGCATTGGGACGAGAGCCAGGCAGGACAGGAGAGAGAAGCTTGAGACGAGTGTGAAGCACGACAGAAGAGAGAGGCTTGGAACGAGAATCAAGCAGGCAAGAGAGATATTCTTGGGACGATATTTAGGCAGCACAGGACAAAGAGGCTTGGGAGAAGAGTCAGGCAGGACAGGAGATGGGACCTTGGAGAGAGTCAGGCTGGACAGGAGAAAGAGTTTTGGAACCAGAGTCGCATGCAGGAGATAGAGGAATGGGACGTGAGTCAGGCTGGACAGGAGAGAGAAGCTTGGGGCCAAATTCAGGCTGGACAGGAGAGAGAAGCTTAGGACGAGAGTCAGGCAGGATAGGAGAGAGAGGCTTGGGACGAGAGTCAGGCTGGATAGGAGAGATACGCTTGTGACGAGAGTCAGGCAGGCAGGAGAGAGAGGTTTGGGACGAGAGTCAGGATGGACAGGAGAGAGAGGCTTGGGATGAGAGTCAGGCTGGACAGGAGAGAGAAGCTTGGGACGAGAGTCAGGCAGGACAGGAGAGAGTCTTGGGACGAGAGTCAGATCAGACAGGAGAGAGATGCTTGGGACGAGAGTCAGGCAAGACAGGAGAAAGGGGCTTGTAATGAGAGTCAGGCTGGACAGGAGAGAGAGGCTTGGGACTAGGTACAGGCTGAACAGGAGATACAGGTTTCTGACGAGAGTCAGGCTAAACAGGAGAGAGAGGCTTGGGACGAGAGTCAGGCTGAATAGGAGAGAGAGTATTGGGACGAGAGTCAGGCAGGACAGGAGAGAGAAGCTTGGGACGAGAATCAGGCTGGACAGGAGAGAGAGGCTTGCGACAAGAGTGAGGCAGGATAGGAGAGAAAGGCTTGGGACTAGAGTCTGGCTGGACAGGAGAGAGAGGCTTGTGATGAGTTAGCCTAGGCAGGAGAGAGAGGCTTGGGACGAGAGTCAGGCAGGACAGGAGAAAGAGGTTTCCGACGAGGGTCAGGCAGAACAGGAGAGAGAAGCTTGGGACTAGAGTCAAGCTGGGCAGGAGAGAGAGTCTTGGAACGAGAGTCAAGTCAGACAGGAGAGAGAGGCTTAGGACGAGAGTCAGGCTGGACAGGAGAGAGAAGCTTTGGACGAGAGTCAGGCAGGACAGGAGACAGAGGCTTGGGACAAGAGTCAGATCACACAGGAGAGAGAGAGGCTTGGGACGAGAGTCAGGTAGGACAGGAGACAGATGCTTGGGACGTTAGTTAGATAAGATAGGAGAGAGAGGCTTAGGACGAGAGTGAGGCAGGACAGGAGAGAGAGTCTTGAGACGAGAGTCAGGATGGACAGGAGAGAGTGGCTTGGGACGAGAGTCAGGCAGGACAGGAGAGAGAGGCTTGGGAAGAGAGTCAGGCTGGACAGGAGAAAGAGGCTTGGAACGAGAGTCAGGCAAGACAAGAGAGATAGGCTTGGGACGAGAGTCAGGCAGGACAGGAGAGAGAGGCTTGTGATGAGAGTCAGATCAGACAGGAGAGTGAGGATTGGGACGCAAGTCAGGCAGGATAGGAGAGAGGGGCTTGGTACGAGAGTCAGGCTGGACAGGAGAGAGAAGCTTGGGACGAGAGTCAGGTTTGACAGGAGACCCAGGTTTCTGACGAGAGTTATGCTAAAGAGAACAGAGAGGCTTGGGAGGAGAGTCAGGCTGGACAGGAGAGAGAGGCTTGTGACGAGAGTCAGGCAGGACAGGAGATAGAAGCTTGGGACTAGAGTCAGGCTGGACTGGAGAGAGAGTCTTAGAAAGAGAGTCTTGGAAAGAGAGTCAAGTCAGACAGGAGAGGGAGGCTTGGTACGAGAGTCAGGCTGCAGAGGAGAGAGAGGCTTGGGACGAGAGACAGATTGGACAGCAGAGAGAGGTATTGGAATAGAGTTAGGCTGGACAAGAGAGAGAAGTTTGTGACGAGAGTCAGGCAGGAGAGGAGAGAGAAGTTTGGGACGAGAGTCATGCAGGACAGGAGAGAGGGGCTTGTAACGAGTGTCATGCGGGACAGAAGAGAGAGGGTTGGAACGAGGGTCAGGTAGGACAGGAGAGAGATGCTTGGGACGAGAGTCAGATCAGACAGGAGAGACAGGCTTAGGACGTGAATTAGGCAGGACAGGAGAGAGAGTCTTGGGACGAGAGTCAGGCTGGACAGGAGAGAGAGGCTTGGGACGAGAGTCAGGCAGGACAGGAGAGAGAAGCTTGGAACGAGAGTCAGATCAGACATGAGAGAGAGGTTTGGGACGAGAGTCAGGCAGAACAGGAGATAGAATTTTGGAACGAGAGTCAGGCCAGACAGGAGAGAGAAGCTTCGGACTAGAGTGAGGCTGGACAGGAGAGAGAGGTTTGTGACGAGAGTCAGGCTAGACAGGAGAGAGAGGCTTGTGACGATAGTCAGGCTGGACAGGAGAGAGAGAGGCTTAGGACGAGTGTCAGATCAGACAGGTGAGACAGGCTTGGGGCGTGAGTCCCATAGGACAGAAAAGAGATGCTTGGTGCGAGAGTCAGATCAGACAGGAGAGAGAAGCTTGGGACGAGAGTCAGGCAGGACAGGAGAGAGGCTTGGGACGAGAGTCAGGCTGGACAGGAGAGAGAGGCTTCTGACGAGTGACAGGGAGGACAGGAGAGAGATGCTTGGGACGAGTGTCAGATCAGACAGGAGAGAGAGGCTTTGGACGAGATTCAGGCAGGACAGGAGAGAGAGCATTGGGACGAGAGTCAGGCAGGACAGGAGAGAGAAGCTTATGACGAGAGTCAGGCTGGACAGGAGAGGGAGGCTTTGAACGAGAGTCAGATCAGACATGAGAGAGAGGCTTAGGACGAGAGTCAGGCAGGATAGGAGAGAGAAGCTTGGGACGAGAGTCAGTCAGGACAGGAGAGAGAGGCTTGGGACGTGAGTCAGATCAGACAAGATAGAGAGGCTTAGGACGAGAGTCAGGCCAGACAAGAGAGACAGGCTTGGGACGAGAGTCAGGCTGGACAGGAGAGAGAGCCTTGGGACGAGAGTCAGGCAGGACAGGAGAAAGAGGCTTGGGACGAGAGTCAGATCAGATGGGAGAGAGAGGCTTGGGACGAGAGTCAGGCTGGACAGGAGAGAGAGGTTTGTGAAGAGAGTCAGGCTAGACAGGAGAAAGAGGCTTGGGGCGAGAGTCAGGCTGGACACGAGAGAGAGAGGCTTGGGACGAGAGTCCCGCAGGACAGAAAAGAGATGCTTGGTACGAGAGTCAGATCAGCCAGGAGAGAGAAGCTTGTGACGAGAGTCAGATGAGACAGGAGAGAGAGGCTTGGGACGTGAGTCAGATCAGACAGGAGAGAGAGGCATGGTAATAGCGTTAGGCTGGACAAGAGACAGAAGTTTGTGACGAGAGTCAGGCAGGAGAGGAGAGAGAAGTTTGGGACGAGAGTCATGTAGGACAGGAGAGAGGGGCTTGGAACGAGTGTCATGCTGGACAGAAGAGAGAGGCTTGGAACGAGAGTCAGGCTGGACAGGAGAGAGTGGCTTAGGATGAGAGTCAGATCACACAGGAGAGAGAGGCTTGTGACGAGAGTCAGGTAGGACAGGAGAGAGAGGCTTGGGAAGAGAGTCAGGTAGGACAGGAGAGAGATGCTTGGAACGAGAGTCAGATCAGACAGGAAAGACAGGCTTGGGACGTGAGTTAGGCAGGACAGGATATAGAGTCTTGGGACGAGAGTCAGATCAGACAGGAGAGAGTTTTGGGACGAGAGTCAGGCAGGACAGGAGATAGAGGCTTGGAACGAGAGTCCGGTAGGACAGGAGAGAAATGTTTGGGACGAGAGTGAGATCAGACAAAAGAGATAGGCTTGGGACGAGAGTCAAGCAAGACATGAGAGAGAGGCTTGTGACGAGAGTCAGGCTGGAGAGGAGACAAGGGATTGGGGTGAGAGTCAGGCAGGACAGGAGAAAGAGGCTTCGGACGAGAGGCAGGTAGGACAGGAGAGAGAAGCTTGAGACTAGAATCAGGTTGGACAGGAGAGAGCGGATTGGGACGAGAGTCAGGCAGGACAGGAGAGACTTGGAACGAGAGTCAGGCAGGACAGGTGAGAGAGGCCTGGAACGAGAGCCAGGAAAGACAGCAGAGAGAGGCTTGGGGCGAGAGTCAGATCATACAGGAGAGAGAGGCTTGAGACGCGAGTCAGGCAGGATAGGACAGGGAAGCTTTGGACGAGAGTCAGGCTGGACAGGAGAGAGAGGTTTGTGACGAGAGTCAGCGAAGACAGGAGAGAGATGCTTGGGACGAGAGTCAGATCAGAAAGGAGAGAGAGGATTGGGACGAGAGTCAGGCTGGACAGGAGAGAGAAGCTTAGGACTAGAGTCAGGCTGGACAGGAGAGAGAGGCTTGGGACGAGAGTCAGGCAGGAGAGGAGAGAGAAGCTTGGGACGAGAGTCAGGCAGGACAGGAGAGAGAAGCTTGGGACGAGAGTCAGATCAGACATGAGAGAGAGGCTTGGGACGAGAGTCAGGCTGGACAGGAGAGAGAAGCTTGGGACGAGAGTCAGGCAGGACAGGAGAGAGAGGCTTGGGACGTGAGTCAGATCAGACAGGAGAGCGAAGCTTGGGACGAGAGTCAGGTAGGAGAGGAAAGAGATGCTTGGGAGTAGAGTCAGATCAGATAGGAGAGAGAGGCTTGGGACGAGAGTCAGGCTGGACAGGGGAGAGAGACTTGGGACGAGCGTCAGGTAGGACGGGAGAGAGAGGCTTGGGACGAGAGTCAGATCAGACAGGAGAGAGAGGCTTGGGATGAGAGTCAGGCAGGACAGGAGAGAGAGGACTGGGACGAGAGTCAGGTTGGAGAGGAGAGAGAAGCATGGGACGAGAGTGAGGCAGGACAGGAGAGAGAGGCTTGGAACGAGAACCATAGCAGGCAGGAGAGAGCTTCTTGAAAAGAGATTCAGGCAGGAAAGGAGCAAGAGGCTGGGACGAGAGTCAGGCAGGACAGGAAAGCGAAGCTTAGGAGGAGAGTCAGCTGGATAGGAGAGATAGGCTTGGAGCGAGAGTCAAGCAGGAAGGAGATAGAGGAATGGTACGTGAGTCAGGTTGGACAGAAGAGAGAGGCTTGGGACGAGAGTCAAGCTGGACAGGAGAGAGAAGCTTAGGACGAGAGTCAGGCAGGACAGGAGAGAGAGGCTTGGAACGAGAGTCAGGCTGAACAGGAGAGAGAGGCTTTGGACGAGAGTCAGGCTGGACAGGAGAGAGAGGCTTGGAATGAGTCAGGCTATACAGAAGATAGGGGCTTGGGACGAGAGTGAAGTCAGAAAGGAGAGATAGGTTTGGGACGAGAGTCAGGGAGGACAGGAGAGAGAGGCTTTGGACGTGATTCAGATCAGACAGGAGAGAGAGGCTTGGGACGAGAGTCAGGTAGGAGAGGAAAGAGATGCTTGGGAGTAGAGTCAGGCAGGACAGCAGAAAGAGGCTTGGGACGAGAGTCAGGCTGAACAGGAGAGAGAGGGTTGGGACGAGAGTCAGGCTGGACAGGAGAGAGAGGCTTGGAATGAGAGTTAGGCTATACAGGAGACAGGGACTTGGGACGAGAGTCAAGTCAGGAGAGAGAGGTTTGGGAGGAGAGTCAGGCAGGACAGGAGAGAGAGGCTTGGGACGTGAGTCAGATCAGATAGGAGAGAGAGGCGAGGGACGAGAGTCAGGTAGTAGAGGAAAGAGATGCTTGGGAGTAGAGTCAGATCAGACAGGATAGAGAGGCTTAGGACGAGAGTCAGATCAGACAGGAGAGAGAGGCTTGGGATGAGAGTCAGGCAGGACAGGAGAGAGAGGATTGGGACGACAGTCAGGCAGGACAGGAGAGAGAAGCATGGGACGAGAGTGAGGATGGACAGGAGAGAGAGGCTTGGAACGAGAACCATAGCAGGCAGGAGAGAGCTTCTTGGGAAGAGATTCAGGCAGGACCGGAGAAAGAGGCTTGGGACGAGAGTCAGGCAGGACAGGAGAGGGAAGCTTAGGACGAGAGTCAGGCAGGACAGGAGAGATAGTCTTGGAACGAGAGTCAAGCTGGAAGGAGATAGAGGAATGGGACGTGAGTCAGGCTGGACAGAAGAGAGAGGCTTGGGACGAGAGTCAGGCTAGACAGGAAAGAGAAGCTTAGGACGAGAGTCAGGCAGGACAGGAGAGAGAGGCTTGGAACGACAGTCAGGCTGGATAGGAGAGATACGCTTGGGACGAGAGTCAGGCTGGACAGGAGAGAGAGGTTTGGAATGAAAGTCAGGCTGGACAGGAAAAGAGGCTTGAGACGAGAGTCAGGCTGAATAGGAGTGACAGGTTTCTGACGAGAGTCAGGCTAGATAGGAGAGAGAGGCTTGGGACGAGATTAAGCCTGGACAGGAGAGAGGCTTGGGACGAGAGCCAGGCAGGACAGGAGAGAGAGGCTGTGAACGAGAGTCAAGCTGGCAGAAGAGAGAGGATTGAGACGAGAGTCAAGCTGGACAGGAGAGCGAGTCTTGGGACGAGAGTCAGGTAGTACAGGAAAGGGATGCTTGGGACGAGAGTCAGATCAGACAGGAGAGAGAAGCTTAGGACGAGAGTCAGGCAGGACAGCAGATAGAGGCTTGGGACGAGAGGCAGGCTGAACAGGAGAGAGAGGCTTGGGACGATAGTCAGGCTGGACAGGAGAGAGAGACTTGGATGAGAGTCAGGCTATACAGGAGACAGGGGCTTGGGACGAGAGTCAAGTCAGAAAGGAGTGAGAGGTTTGGGACGAGAGTCAGGCAGGACAGGGGAGAGAGGCCTGGGACGAGAGTCAGGCTGGACAGAAGAGAGAGGCTTGGAACGAGAGTCAGGCTGGACAGGAGAGAGGTGCTTGTGACGGGAGTTAGGCAGGACAGGAGAAAGAGGCTTTCGGCGGGAGTCATCCAGGATAGGAGAGAGAAGCTTGAGAGTAGAGTCAGGCTAGACAGGAGAGAGAGGCTTGGAACGAGAGTCAAGTCAGACAGGAGAGAGAGGCTTGGGACGAGAGTCACGCTGGAAAGGAGAGGGAGGCTTGGGACGAGAGTCTAGTAGGCAAGAGAGAGAGGCTTGGGACGAGAGTCAAACTCGACAGGAGAGAGAGGCTTGTGAAGAGAGTAAAGCTGGACAAGAGAGAGAAGCTTGGAACGAGAGTCAGGCTGGACAGGAGAGAGAAGATTGGGACGAGAATCAGATCAGACAGGAGAGAGAGGCTTGGGACGAGGGTCAGATCAGACAGGAGAGAGATGCTTGGGACGAGAGTCAGGCTGGAGAGGAGAGAGAGGCTTGGAACGAGAGTCAAGTCAGACAGGAGAGAAGCTTGGGACGAGAGTCAGGCTGGAGAGGAGAGAGAGGCTTGGGACGAGAGTCAAGTAGGCAGGAGAGAGAGGCGTGAGACGAGAGTCAGGCTGGACAGGAGAGACAGGCTTGTGAAGAGAGTAAGGCTGGACAAGAGAGAGAAGCTTGGTACGAGATTCACCCAGGACAGGAGAGAGAAGCTTGGGACGAGAATCAGGCAGGACAGGAGAGAGAGGCTTGGGACGAGAGTCAGATTAGACAGGAGAGCGTGGCTTGCGACGATAGTCAGATAAGACAGGAGAGAGTGGCTTGGAAGGAGAGTCAGGATGGACAGGAGAGAAAGGCTTGGGACGAGAGTCAGGCAGGACAGGAGAGAGAAGCTTCGGACGAGAGTCAGACTGGACAGGAGAGAGAGGTTTGTGATGAAAGTCAGCGAAGACAGGAGAGAGATGCTTGGGACGAGAGTCAGATCAGAAAGGAGAGGCTTGGGACGAGAGTCAGGCTAGACAGGGGAGAGAGGCTTGCGACGAGAGTCAGGCTGGACAGGAGAAAGAAGCTTAGGAATAGAGTCAGGCAGGACAGGAAGAGAGAGGCTTGGGACGAGAGTCATGCTGGAAAGGAGAGAGAGGCTTGGGACGAGAGTCAAGCAGGCAGTAGAGACAGGCTTGGGACGAGTGTCAGGCTGGACAGGATAAGAGGTTTGGGACGAGAGTCAGGGTGGACAGGAGAGAGAAGCTTGGGACTAGAGTCAGGCTGGATAGGAGATAGAGGCTTGGGAGAAGACTCAGGCAGGACAGGAGAGAGGGGCTTTGAGCGAGAGTCAGGCAGGACATAAGAGAGAGGCTTGGAAGGAGAGTCAGGCTGGACAGGAGAGAGAGGCTTGGGACGAGAGTCAGGCAGGACAGGACAAAGAGGCTTGGTAGGAGAGTCAGGCAGGACAGGAGAGGGAAGGTTGGGACGAGATTCAGGCTGGACAGGAGAGAGAGGTTTGTGACGAGAGTCAGGCTAGAGAGGAGAGAGAGGCTTGAGACGAGAGTCAGGCTGGACAGGAGAGAGAGGATTGGGACGAGTCATGCAGGACAGGAGAGAGAGGCTTGGGACGAGATTCAGATCAGACAGGAGAGAGAGGCTTGTGACGAGAGTTAGGCAAGACAGGAGAGAGAGCATTGGGACGAGAGTCAGGCAGTACAGGAGCGAGAAGCTTGGGACGAGAGTGAGGTAGGACACGAGAGAGAGGCTTGGAACGAGAATCAAGCAGGCAAGAGAGAGATTCTTGGGACGATATTCAGGCAAGACAGGACAAAGAGGCTTGGGAGGAGAGTCAGGCAGGACAGGAGAGGGAAGCTAGTGACGAGAGTCAGGCTGGACAGGAGAAAGAGTCTTGGAACCAGAGTCAAGCAGGCAGGAGATAGAGGAATGGAACGTGAGTCAGGCTGGACAGGAGAGAGAAGCTTTGGGCGAGAGTCAGGCTGGACAAGAGAGAGAAGCTTAGGGCGAGAGTTAGGCAGGACCGGAGGGAGAGGCTTGGGACTAGAGTCAGGCTGGATAGGGGAGATACGCTTGTGACGAGAGTTAGACAGGCAGGAGAGATAGGCTTGCGACGAGAGTCAGGCTGGACAGTAGAGAGAGGCTTGGGATGAGAGTCAGGCTGGACAGGGGAGAGAAGCTTGGGACGAGTCAGGCAGGAGAGGAGAGAGAGGCTTGGGATGAGAGTCAGATCAGACAGGAGAGTGAGGCTTGGGACGAGAGTCAGGCAAGACAGGGGAAAGGGGCTTGTAACGAGAGTCAGGCTGGACAGTAAAGAGAGGCTTGGGTCTAGATAAAGGCTGAACAGGAGACACAGGTTTCTGACGAGAGTCAGGCTAAACAGGAGAGAGGGTTTGGACGAGAGTCAGGCTGGACATGAGAGAGAGGCTTGGGACGAGAGTCACGCAGGACAGGAGAGAGAAGCTCAGGACGAGAGTCAGATCAGACAGGAGAGGCTTGGGACGAGAGTCAGGTAGGACAGAAAAGAGATGCTTGGGAGTAGAGTCAGATAAGACAGGAGAGAGAGGCTTGGGACTAGAGTCAGGCAGAACAGGAGAGACAGGGTTGGGACGAGAGTCAGGCGGGACAGGAGAGAGAGGCTTGGGGGGAGAGTCAGGCAGGACAGGAGAGAGAGGCTTGGGATGAGAGTCAGATCAGACAGGAGAGAGAGGCTTGGGGCGAGAATCAAGCCGGACAGGAGAGAGAAGCTTCGGACGAGAGTCAGGCTGGACAGGATAGAGAGGTTTGTCACGAGAGTCAGGCTAAAGAGGAGAGAGAGGCTTGATACAAGAGTCAGGCAGGACAGGAGGGGGAGGCCTGGGACGAGAGTCAGGTAGGTCATTAAAGAGATGCTTGGGACGAGAGTCAGATGAGACAGGAGAGAGAATCTTGGGACGAGAGTCAGGCTGGACAGGAGAGAGAGGCTTGGGAGGAGAGTCAGGCAGGACAGGAGAGAGAGGCTTGGGACGAGAATCAGATCAAACAGGAGAGAGAGGCTTGGGACGAGAGTTACGCACGACAGGAGAGAGAGCATTGGGACAAGAGTCAGGCAGGGCAGGAGAGAGAAGCTTGGGACGAGAGTGAGGCAGGACAGGAGAGAGAGGCTTGGAACGAGAATCAAGCAGGCAAGAGAGAGATTCTTGGGACGATATTAAGGCAGGACAGGACAAAGAGGCTTGGGAGGAGAGTCAGGCAGGACAGGAGAGGGAAGCTTGGGACGATAGTCAGGCTGGACAGGAAAGGGAAGCTTGGGACGACAGTCAGGCTTGACAGGAGAAAGAGGCTTGGAACCAGAGTCAAGCAGGCAGGAGATAGAGGAATGGGACGTGAGTCAGGCTGGACAGGAGAGAGAAGCTTGGGGCGAGAGTCAGGCTGGACAGGAGAGAGAAGCTTAGGACGAGAGTCAGGTAGGACAGGAGGGAGAGGCTTGGGACGAGAGTCAGGCTGGATAGGAGAGATACGTTTGTGACGAGAGTCAGCAGGCAGAGAGATAGGCTTGGGACGAGAGTCAGGCTGGACAGGAGAGAGAGGCTTGGGATGAGAGTCAGGCTGGACAGGAGAGAGAAGCTTGGGACGAGAGTCAGGCAGGACAGGAGAGAGAGAGTGTTGGGACGAGAGTCAAATCAGACAGGAGAATGAGGCTGGGGACGAGAGTCAGGCAAGACAGGAAAAAGGGACTTGTAACGAGAGTCAGGCTGGACAGGAGAGAGATGCTTGGGACTAGATACAGGCTGAACAGGAGACACAGGTTTCTGACGAGAGTCAGGCTAAAGAGGAGAGAGAGGCTTCGGTCGAGAGTCAGGCTGGATAGAAGAGAGAGGCTTGGGACGAGAGTCAGGCAGGACAGGAGAGAGAAGCTTGGGACGAGAATCAGGCTGGACAGGAGAGGGAGGCTTGGAAAGAGAGTCAAGCAGGCAGGAGAGAGAGGCTTAGGACGAGAGTCAGGCAGGACAGGAGATAGAGGCTTGGGAGAAGAGTGAGGCAGGATAGGAGAGAAAGGCTTGGGACGAGAGTCTGGCTGGACAGGAGAGAGAGGCTTGTGACGAGTCAGGCTAGACAGGAGAGAGAGGCTTGGGACGAGAGTCAGGCTGGACAGGAGAGAGACGCTTGGAACGAGAGTCAGGCTGGAGAGGACACAGGGGTTTGGGACGAGAGTCAAGTCAGAAAGGAGAGAGATGCTTGGGACGAGAGTCAGTCCAGACAGGAGAGAGAGGCTTGGGACGAGTCAGGCAGGACAGGAGAAAGAGGCTTTGTACGAGAGTCAGGCAGAACAGGAGAGAGAAATTAGGGACTAAAGTCAAGCTGGACGGGAGAGAGAGTCTTGGAACGAGAGTCAGATCAGACAGGAGAGAGAGGCTTTGGACGAGAGTCAGGACGGACAGGAGAGAGAAGTTTCGGACGAGAGTCAGGCTGGACAGGAGAGAGAGGTTTGTGACGAGAGTCAGGCTAGTCAGGAGGGAGAGGCTTGTGACGAGAGTCAGGCTGGACAGGAGAGAGAGAGGCTTGGGACGAGAGTCCCTTAGGACAGAAAAGAGATGCTTGGTACGAGAGTCACATTAGACAGGAGAGAGAAGCTTGGGACGAGAGTCAGGCAGGACAGGAGAAAGAGACTTGTGACGAGAGTCAGGCTGGACAGGAGAGAGAGGCTCCTGACGAGAGACAGGCAGGACAGGAGAGAGAGGCTTGGGACGAGAGTTAGATCAGACAGGAGAGAGAGGCTTGGGACGAGAGTCAGGCAGGACAGGAGAGAGAGCATTGGGACGAGAGTCAGGCAGGACAGGAGAGAGAAGCTTATGACGAGAGTCAGGCTGGACAGGAGAGGGAGGCTTGGAACGAGAGTCAAGCAGGCAGGAGAGAGATTCTTCGGACGAGAGTCAGGCAGGACAGGAGAGAAAGGCTTGTGACGAGTCTGGCTAGACAGGAGAGAGAGTCTTGGGACGAGAGTCAGGCTGGACAGGAGAGAGACGCTTGGAACGAGAGTCAGTCTGGAGAGGACACAGGGGCTTGGGACGAGAGTCAAGTCAGAAAGGAGAGATATGCTAGGGACGAGAGTCAGTCCATACAGGAGGGAGAGGCATTGGTCGAGAGTCAGGCGGGACAGGAGAAAGTGGCATTGGACGAGAGTCAGGCAGGACAGGAGAGAGAGAGGGTACGGACGAGAGTCAGGCAGGACATGAGAGAGAGGCTTGGAACGAGAGTCAGGCAGGACTGGAGAGGGAGACATGGAACGATAGTCAGGCTCGACAGGAGAGAGAGGCTTGGGACGAGAATCAGGCTGGACAGGAGAGAGAGGCATGGAACGAGAGTCAGGCAGGACTGGAGAAAGTGGCATTGGACGAGAGTCAGGCAGGACAGGAGAGAGAGAGGGTACGGACGAGAGTCAGGCAGGACATGAGAGAGAAGCTTGGAACGAGAGTCAGGCAGGACTGGAGAAAGAATCTTGGGACGAGACTCAGGTAGGACAGGAGTGAGAGGCTTGCGACGAGAATCAATCCGGAAAGGAGAGTGAGGCTTGGGACGAGAGTCAGGCAGGACAGGAGAGGGAGGCATGGAACGATAGTCAGGCTCGACAGGAGAGAGAGGCTTGGGACGAGAATCAGGCTGGACAGGAGAGAGAGGCTTGGGACGAGAGTCAGATCGGACAGGAGAGTGAGGCTTTGCGACGAGAGTCAGATAAGACAGGAGAGAGGGGCTTGGAAGGAGAGTCAGGATGGATAGGAGAGAGAGGCTTGTGACGAGAGTCAGGCTGGACAGGAGACCCAGGTTTCTGACGAGAGTCAGGCTAAACAGGAGAGAGAGGCTTGGGACGAGAGTCAGGCTGGACATGAGAGAGAGGCTTGGGACGAGAGTCAGGTAGGACTGGAGAGAGAAGCTTGGGACGAGAGTCAGGCAGGAAAGGAGAAAGAGGCTTGGGACGAGAGTCAGGTAGGGCAGAAAAGAGATGCTTGGGAGTAGAGTCAGATCAGACAGGAGAGAGAGGCTTGGGACGAGAGTCATGCAGGACAGGAGAGAGAGGCTTGGGACGAGAGTCAGATCAGACAGGAGAGAGAGGCTTGGGATGAGAGTCAGATCAGACAGGAGAGAGAGGCTTGGGACGAGAGTCAGGCTGGACAAGAGAGAGAAGCTTGAGACGAGAGTCGGGCTGGACAGGAGAGAGAGGTTTGTGACGAGAGTCAGGTAGGACATTAAAGAAATGCTTGGAACGAGATTCAGATGAGACAGGAGAGAGAATCTTGGTACGAGAATCAGGCTGGACAGGAGAAAGAGGCTTGGGACGAGAGTCAGGCAGGACAGGAGAGAGAGGCTTGGGACGAGAGTCAGATCAAACAGGAGAGAGAGGTTTGGGACGAGAGTTAGGCAGGACAGGAGAGAGAGCATTGGGACGAGAGTCAGGCAGGACAGGAGAAAGAAGCTTGGGACGAGAGTGAGGCGGGACAGGAGAGAGAGGCTTGGAACGAGAATCAAGCAGGCAAGAGAGAGATTCCTGGGACGATACTCAGTCAGGACAGGACAAAGAGGCTTGGGAGGAGAGTCAGGCAGGATAGGAGAGGGAAGTTTGGGACGAGAGTCAGGTCTGGACAGGAGAAAGAGGCTTGGAACCAGAGTCAAGCAGGCAGGAGATAGAGGAATGGGACGTGAGTCAGGCTGGACAGGAGAGAGAAGCTTGGGACGAGAGTCAGGCTGGACAAGAGAGAGAAGCTTAGGACGAGAGTCAGGTAGGACAGGAGGGAGAGGCCTGGGACGAGAGTCAGGCTGGATGGGAGAGATACGCTTGTGACGATTGTCAGGCTGGACAGGAGAGAGAGGCTTGGGATGAGAGTCAGGCTGGACAGGAGAGAGAAGGTTGGGACGAGAGTCAGGCAGGGCAGGAGAGAGAGGCATGGGACGAGAGTCAGATTAGACAGGAGAATGAGGCTTGTGGCGAGAGTCAGGCAAGACAGGAGAAAGGGACTTGTAACGAGAGTCAGGCTGGACAGGAGAGAGATGCTTGGGATTAGATACAACCTGAACAGGAGACACAGGTTTTTGACGAGAGTCAGGCTAAACAGGAGAGAGAGGCTTGGGACGAGAGTCAGATCAAACAGGAGAGAGAGGTTTGGGACGAGAGTTAGGCAGGACAGGAGAGAGAGCATTGGGACGAGAGTCAGGCAGGACAGGAGAGAGAAGCTTGGGACGAGAGTGAGGCGGGACAGGAGAGAGAGGCTTGGAACGAGAATCAAGCAGGCAAGAGAGAGATTCTTGGGACGATACTCAGTCAGGACAGGACAAAGAGGCTTGGGAGGAGAGTCAGGCAGGATAGGAGAGGGAAGTTTGGGACGAGAGTCAGGTCTGGACAGGAGAAAGAGGCTTGGAACCAGAGTCAAGCAGGCAGGAGATAGAGGAATGGGACGTGAGTCAGGCTGGACAGGAGAGAGAAGCTTGGGACGAGAGTCAGGCTGGACAAGAGAGAGAAGCTTAGGACGAGAGTCAGGTAGGACAGGAGGGAGAGGCCTGGGACGAGAGTCAGGCTGGATAGGAGAGATACGCTTGTGACGATTGTCAGGCTGGACAGGAGAGAGAGGCTTGGGATGAGAGTCAGGCTGGACAGGAGAGAGAAGGTTGGGACGAGAGTCAGGCAGGGCAGGAGAGAGAGGCTTGGGACGAGAGTCAGATTAGACAGGAGAATGAGGCTTGTGGCGAGAGTCAAGCAAGACAGGAGAAAGGGACTTGTAACGAGAGTCAGGCTGGACAGGAGAGAGATGCTTGGGATTAGATACAACCTGAACAGGAGACACAGGTTTTTGACGAGAGTCAGGCTAAACAGGAGAGAGAGGCTTGGGACGAGAGTCAGGCTGGATAGGAGAGAGAGGCTTGGGACGAGAGTCAGCCAGGACAGGAGAAAAGCTTGGGACCAAAATCAGGCTGGGCAGGAGAGGGAGGCTTGGAACGAGAGTCAAGCAGGCAGGAGAGAGAGTCTTCGGACGAGAGTCAGGCAGGACAGGAGAGAGAGGCTTAAGACAAGAGTGAGGCAGGATAGGAGAGAAAGGCTTGGGGCAAGAGTCTGGCTGGACAGGAGAGAGAGGCTAGTGACGAGTCAGGGTAAACAGGAGAGAGAGGCTTGGAACTAGAGTCAGGCTGGACAGGAGAGAGACGCTTGGAACGAGAGTCAGGCTGGAGAGGACACAGGGGCTTGGGACGAGAGTCAAGTCAGAAAGGGGAGAGATGGTAGGGACGAGAGTCAGTCCAGACAGGAGAGAGAGGCTTGAGACGAGAGTCAGGCAGGACAAGAGAAAGAGTCTTTGTACGAGATTCAGGCAGAACAGGAGAGAGAAGTTTGGGACTAGAGTCAAGCTGGACAGGAGAGAGAGTCTTGGAACGAGAATCAAGTCAGACAGGAGAGAGAGGCTTGGGACGAGAGTCAGGACAGTCAGGAGAGAGAAGGTTGGGACGAGAGTCAGGCAGGACAGGAGACAGAATCTTGGGACAAGAGTCAGATCACACAGGAGAGAGAGAGGCTTGGGACGAGAGTCAGGTAGGAAATGAGACAGATGCTTGGGACGTTAGTCAGATCAGATAGCAGAGAGAGGCTCGGGACGAGAGTTAGGCAGGACAGGAGAGAGAGTCTTGAGACGAAAGTCAGGATGGACAGGAGAGAGTGGCTTGGGACGAGAGTCAGTCAGGAAAGGAGAGAGAGGCTTGGGACGAGAGTCAGGAAGGACAGGAGAGAGAGGCTTGGGATGAGAGTCAGATCAGACAGGAGAGTGAGGCTTGGGACGAAAGTCAGGCAGGACAGGAGAGAGAATCTTGGGACGAGAGTCAGGCAGGACAGGAGAAAGAGGCTTGGGACGAGAGTCAGGCTGGGCAGGAGAGAGAGGCTTGGGACGAGAGTCAGGCAGGATAGGAGAGAGAGGTTTGGGACGAGATTGAGATCAAACAAGAGAGAGAGGCTTGGGACGAGAGTTAGACAGGACAGGAGAGAGAGCATTGGGACTAGAGTCAAGCAGTACAGGTGAAAGATGCTTGGGACGAGAGTGAGGCAGGACAGGAGAGGGTTGGACCGAGAATCAAGCAGGCAAGAGAGAGATTCTTGGGACGATATTCAAGCAGGACAGGACAAACAGGCTTGGCAGGAGAGTCAGGCAGGACAGGAGAGGGAAGCTTGGGACGAGAGTCAGGCTGGACAATAGAAAGAGGCTTGGAACCAGAGTCAAGCAGGCAGGAGATAGAGGAATGGGACGTGAGTCACGCTGGACAGGAGAGAGAAGCTTTGGGCGAGAGTCAGGCTGGATAGAAGAGAGAGGCTTGGGACGAGAGTCAGGCAGGGCACTAGATCGAAGCTTGGGACGAGAATCAGGCTGGACAGGAGAGGGAGGTTTGGAACGAGAGTCAAGCAGGCAGGAGAGAGGCTTCGGAGGAGAGTCAGGCAGGACAGGAGAGAGAGGCTTGGGACAAGAGAGAGGCAGGATAGGAGAAAAAGGCTTGGGACGAGAGTCTGGCTGGACGGGAGAGAGAGGTTTGTGACGAGTTCGGCTAGACAGGAGAGAGAGGTTTGGGACGAGAGTCAGGCTGGACAGGAGAGAGACGCTTGGAACGAGAGTCAGGCTAGAGAGGACACAAGGGCTTGGGACGAGAGTCAAGTCAGAAAGGAGAGAGATGCTAGGGACGAGAGTCAGTCCAGACAGGAGGGAGAGGCTTGGTACGAGAGTCAGGCAGGACAGGAGAAAGAGGCTTCCGACGAGAGTTAGGCAGAACAGGAGAGAGAAGCTTGGGACTAGAGTGTAGCGGGACAGGAGAGAGAGTGTTGGAACGAGAGTCAAGTCAGACAGGAGAGAGAGGCTTTGGATGAGAGTCAGGCTGGACAGGAGAGAGAAGGTTGGGACGAGAGTCAGGCAGGACAGGAGACAGAGGCTTGGGACGAGTCAGGCTGGAGAGGAGAAAGAGGCTTGGAACGAGAGTCAGGTAGGACAGGAGAGAGGGGCTTGGGACGAGAGTCAGGCAGGACATTAGAGACAGGCTTGGGATGAGAGTCAGATCAGACAGGAGAGTGAGGCTTGGGACGAAAGTCAGGCAGGACAGGAGAGAGGGGCTTTGAACGAGAGTCAGGATGCACAGGAGTTAGAAGCTTGGGACGAGAGTCAGGTTAGACAGGAGACCCAGGTTTCTGACGAGAGTCATGCTAAACAGAAGAGAGAGGCTTGGTACGAGAGTCAGGCTGGACAGGAGAGAGAGGCTTGGGACGAGAGTCAGGCAGGACAGGAGATAGACGCTTGGGACTAGAGTCAGTCTGGACAGGAGAGAGAATCTTGGAAATAGAGTCAAGTCAGACAGGAGAGAGAGGCTTGGTACGAGAGTCAGGCTGTAGAGGAGAGAGAGGCTTGGGACGAGAGTCAGGCTGGACAGGAGAGAGAGGCATGGGAAGAGAGGCAGGCTGGACAAGAGAGAGAAGTTTGTGACGAGAGTCAGGCAGGAGAGGAGAGAGAAGTTTGGGACGAGAGTAATTCAGGACAGGAGAGAGTGGCTTGGAACGAGTGTCATGCTGGACAGAAGAGAGAGGTTTGGAACGAGAGTCAGGCTAGACAGGAGAGAGAGGCATGGGAAGAGAGTCAGGATGGACAAGAGAGAGAAGTTTGTGACGAGAGTCAGGCAGGAGAGGAGAGAGACGTTTGGGACGAGAGTCATGCAGGAGAGGAGAGAGTGGCTTGGAACGAGTGTCATGCTGGACAGAAGAGAGAGGCTTGGAACGAGAGTCAGGCTGGACAGGAGAGAGTGGCTTAGGGTGAGAGTCAGATCACATAGGAGAGAGAGGCTTGTGACGAGAGTCAGGTAGGACAGGAGAGAGAGGCTTGTGACGAGAGTCATGTAGGAGAGGAGAGAGATGCTTGAGACGAGAGTCAGATCAGACAGGAGCAATAGGCTTGGGACGTGAGTGAGGCAGGACAGGAGAGAGAGAGTCTTGGGACGAGAGTCAGGCTGGACAGCAGAGAGAGGCTTGGGACGAGAGTCAGGCAGGACAGGAGAGGAAGCTTGGGACGAGAGTCAGGCAGGACAGGAGAGAGAGGCTTGGGACGTGAGTCAGATCAGACAGGAGAGAGAGGCTTGGGACGATAGTCAGGTAGGAGAGGAAAGAGATGCTTGGGAGTAGAGTCAGATCAGACAGGAGAGAGAGGCTTGGGACGAGAGTCAGGACAGACAGGAGAGAGAAGTTTCGGACGAGAGTCAGGCTGGACAGGAGAGAGTGGTTTGTGACGAGAGTCAGGCTAGACAGGATAGAGAGGCGTGTGACGAGAGTCAGGCAGGACAGGAGAGAGAGAGAGGCTTTGGACGAGAGTCTCGTAGGACAGAAAAGAGATGCTTGGTACGAGAGTCAGATAAGACAGGAGAGAGAAGCTTGGGACGAGAGTCAGGCAGGACATGAGAAAGAGGCTTGGGACGAGAGTCAGGCTGGACAGGAGAGAGAGGCTTCTGACGAGAGACAGGCAGGACAGGAGAGAGAGGCTTGGGGCGAGAGTCAGATCAGACAGGAGAGAGAGGCTTGGGACGAGAGTCAGGCAGGACAGGAGAGAGAGCATTGGGACGAGAGTCAGGCAGTACAGGAGAGAGAAGCTTATGACGAGAGTCAGGCTGGACAGGAGATGGAGGCTTGGAACGAGAGTCAAGCAGGCAGGGGAGAGATTCTTCGGACGAGAGTCAGGTAGGACTGGAGAGAGATGTTTGTGACGAGTCTGGTTAGACAGGAGAGAGAGTCTTGGGATGAGAGTCAGGCTGGAAAGGAGAGAGACGCTTTGAACGAGAGTCATTCTGGAGAGGACACGGGCTTGGGACGAGAATCAAGTCAGAAAGGAGAGAGATGCTAGGGACGAGAGTCAGTCCAGACAGGAGAGAGAGGCACTGGACGAGAGTCAGGGAGGACAGGAGAGAGAGGCTACGGACGAGAGTCAGGGAGGACAGGAGAGAGAATCTTGGGACGAGAATCAAGCCGGAAAGGAGAGAGAGGCTTGGGACGAGAGCCTGGCAGGACAGGAGAGGGATGCATGGACGATAGTTAGGCTGGACAGGAGAGAGAGGCTTGGGACAAGAATCAGGCAGGACAGGAGAGAGAGGCTTGGGACGGGAGTCAGAGCAGACAGGAGAGTGAGGCTTGCGACGAGAGTCAGATAAGACAGGAGAGAGAGGCTTGGGACGAGAGCCAGGCTGGACATGAGAGAGAGGCTTGGGACGAGAGTCAGGCAGGACAGGAGAGAGAAGCTTGGGACGAGAGTCAGGCAGGACAGGAGAAAGAGGCCTGGGACCAGAGTCAGGTGGGACAGAAAAGAGATGCTTGGGAGTAGAGTCAGATCAGACAGGAGAGAGAGGCTTGGGACGAGAGTCAGGCAGGACAGGAGAGACAGGCTTGGGACGAGAGTCAGGCGGGATAGGAGAGAGAGGCTTGGGACGAGAGTCAGGCAGGACAGAAGAGAGAGGCTGGGGACGAGAGTCAGATCAGACAGGAGAGAGAGGCTTGGGACGAGAGTCTGGCCGGACTGGAGAGAGAAGTTTCGGACGAGAGTCAGGCTGGACAGGAGAGAGAGGTTTGTGAAGAGAGTCAGGCTAAAGAGGAGAGAGAGGCTTGTTACGAGAGTCAGGCTGGACAGGAGGGAGAGGCTTGGGATGAGAGTTAGGTAGGACATTAAAGAGATGCTTGGTACGATAGTCAGATGAGACAGGAGAGAGAATCTTGTGACGTGAGTCAGGCTGGACAGGAGAGAGAGTCTTGGGACGAGAGTCAGGTTGGACAGGAGAGAGAGGCTTGGCAGGAGAGTGAGGCAGGACAGGAGAGGGAAGCTTAGGACGAGAGTCATGCTGGACAGGAAAAAGAGGCTTGGAACCAGAGTCAAGCAGGCAGGAGATGGAGGAATGGTACGTGAGTGAGGCTGGGGGCGAGAGTCAGGCTGGTCAGGAGGTCAGGTAGGTCAGGAGGGAGAGGCTTGGGACGGGAGTCAGTCCGGATAGGAGAGATACGCTTGTGACGAGAGTCAGGCAGGCAGGAGAGATAGGCTTGGGAAGAGAGTCAGGCTGGACTGGAGAGAGAGGCTTGGAATGAGAGTCAGGCTGGACAGGAGAGAGAAGCTTGGGACGAGAGTCAGGCAGGACAGGAGAGAGAAGCTTGGGATGAGAGTCAGGTTGGACAGGAGAGAGAGGCATGGGAAGAGAGTCAGGATGGACAAGAGAGAGAAGTTTCTGACGAGAGTCATGCAAGACAGGAGAGATGGGCTTGGAACGAGTCAGGCTGGACAGAAGAGAGAGGCTTGGAACGAGAGTCAGGTTGGACAGGAGAGAGTGGCTTAGGATGAGAGTCTGATCACACAGGAGAGAGAAGCTAGTGACGAGAGTCAGGTAGGACATGCGAGAGAGGCTTGGGACGAGAGTCAGGTAGGACAGGAGAGAGATGCATGGGACGAGAGTCAGATCAGACATGAGCGATAGGCTTGGGACGTGAGTGAGGCAGGACAGGAGAGAGAAGCTTAGGACGAGAGTCAGATCAGACATGAGAGAGAGGCTTTTGACGAGAGTCAGGCAGGACAGGAGAGAGAAGCTTGGGACGAGAGTCAGGCAGGACAGGAGAGACATGCTTGGGACGTGAGTCAGATCAGACAGGAGAGAGAGGCTTGGGACGATAGTCAGGTAGGAGAGGAAAGAGATGCTTGGGAGTAGAGTCAGATCAGACAGGAGAGAGAGGCTTGGGACGAGAGTCAGGACAGACAGGAGAGAGAAGTTTCGGACGAGTGTCAGGCTGGACAGGAGAGAGAGGTTTGTGACGAGAGTCAGGCTAGACAGGAGAGAGAGGCTTGTGACGAGAGTCAGGCTGGACAGGAGAGAGAGAGGCTTGGGACGGGAGTCTCGTAAGACAGAAAAGAGATGCTTGGTACGAGAGTCAGATTAGGCAGGAGAGAGAAACTTGGGACGAGAGTCAGGCAGGACAGGAGAAAGAGACTTGGGACGAGAGTCAGGCAGGACAGGAAAGAGAAGCTTGGGACGAGAGTCAGATCAGACTTGAGAGAGAGGCTTGGGATGGGAGTCAGGCAGTACAGGAGAGAGAAGCTTGGGACGAGAGTCAGGCAGGACAGGAGAGAGAGGCTTGGGACATGAGTCAGATCAGACAGGAGAGAGAGGCTTGGGACGATAGTCAGGTAGGAGAGGAAAGAGATGCTTGTGAGTAGAGTCGGATCAGACAGGTGCGAGAGGTTTGTGACTAGAGTCAGGCTAGAGAGGAGAGAGAGGCTTGATACGAGAGTCAGGCTGGATAGGAGGGAGAGGCTTGGGACGAGAGTCAGGTAGGACATTAAAGGGATGCTTGGGACGAGAGTCAGATGAGACAGGAGAGTGAATCTTGGGACGAGATTCAGGCTAGACAGGAGAGAGAGGCTTGGAACGAAAGTCAGGCAGGACAGGAGAGAAAGGCTTGGGACAAGAGTCAGATCAAACAGGAGAGAGAGGCTTGGGACGAGAGTTAGGCAGGGCAGGAGAGAGAGCATTGGGACGAGAGTCAGGCAGGACAGGAGAGAGAAGCTTGGGACGAGAGTGAGGCAGGACAGGAGAGAGAGGCTTGCGACGAGAATCAAGCAGGCAAGAGAGAGATTCTTGGGACGATATTCAAGCAGGACAGGACAAAAAGGCTTGGCAGGAGAGTCAGGCTGGACAGGAGAGGGAAGCTTGGGACCAGAGTCATGCTGGACAGGAGAAAGAGGCTTGGAACCAGAGTCAAGCAGGCAGGAGATAGAGGAATGGGACGTGAGTCAGGCTGGACAGGAGAGAGAAGCTTGGGGCGAGAGTCAGGCTGGATTGGAGAGATACGCTTTTGACGAGAGTCAGGCAGGCAGGAGAGATAGGCTTGGGACGAGAGTCAGGCTGGACAGGAGAGAGAGGCTTGGAATGAGAGTCAGGCTGGACAGGAGAGAGAAGCTTGGGACGAGAGTCAGGCAGGACAGGAGAGAGAGTTTTGGGACGAGAGTCAGATCAGACAGGAGAGTGAGGCTTGGGACGAGAGTCAGGCAAGACAGGAGAAATGGGCTTGTAACGAGAGTCAGGCTGGTCAGGAGAGAGAGGCTTGGGACTAGATACAGGCTGAACAGGAGACATGTTTCTGACGAGAGTCAGGCTGGATAGGAGAGAGAGGCTTGGGACGATAGTCAGGCTGGATAGAAGAGAGAGGCTTGGGACGAGAGGCAGGCAGGACAGGAGAGAGAAGCTTAGGACGAGAATCAGGCTGGACAGGAGAGGGAGGCTTGGGACGAGAGTCAAGCAGGCAGGAGAGAGATGCTTCGGACAAGAGTCAGGCAGGGCAGGAGAGAGAGGCTTGGGACAAGAGTGAGGCAGGATAGGAGAGAAAGGCTTGGGACGAGAGTCAGGCTGGACAGGAGAGAGAGGCTTGTGACGAGTCAGGATAGACAGGAGAGAGAGGCTTGGGACGAGAGTCAGGCTGGACAGCAAAGAGCGCTTGGAACGAGAGTCAGGCTGGAGAGGACACAGGGCCTTGGGACGAGAATCAAGTCAGAAAGGAGAGAGATGCTTGGGACGAGAGTCAGTCCAGACAGGAGAGAGAGGCTTGGGACGAGAGTCAGGCAGGACAGAAGAAAAAGGCTTTGTACGAGATTCAGGCAGAACAGGAGAGAGAAGTTTGGGACTAGAGTCAAGCTGGACAGGAGAGAGAGTCTTGGAACGAGAGTCAAGTCAGACAGGAGAGAGAGGCTTGGGACGAGAGTCAGGCTGGGCAGAAGGGAGAAGGTTGGGACGAGAGTCAGGCAGGACAGGAAACAGAGGCTTGGGACAAGAATCAGATCACACAGGAGAGCGAGAGGCTTGGGACGAGAGTCAGGTAGGAAATGAGACAGATGCTTGGGACGTTAGTCAGATCAGATAGGAGAGCGAGGCTTGGGACGAGAGTGAGGCAGTACAGGAGAGAGAGGCTTGGGACGAGCGTCAGGCAGGACTGGAGAAAGAAGCTTGGGACGAGAGTCAGGCAGGACAGGAGTGAGAGGCTTGGGACGAGAATCAAGGCGGAAAGGAGAGAGAGGCTTGGGACGAGAGTCAGGCTGGACAGGAGAGAGACACTTGGAACGAGAGTCAGGCTGGACGAGAGTCAGGCTTGGGACGAGAGTCAAGTCAGAGAGGAGAGAGATGCTAGGGACGAGAGTCAGTCCAGACAGGAGAGAGAGGCATTGGACGAGAGTCAGGCAGGACAAGAGAAAGTGGCATCGGACGAGAGTCAGGCAGGACAGGAGATAGAAGCTTGGGACTAGAGTTAGGCTGGATAGGAGAGATAGTCTTGGAAAGAGAGTCAAGTCAGACAGGAGAGAGAGGCTTGGGACGAGAGTCAGGCTGGACAGGAGAGAGAGGCATGGGAAGAGAGTCAGGCAGGAGAGGAGAGAGAAGTTTGGGACGAGAGTGATTCAGGACAAGAGAGATGGCTTGGAACGAGTGTCATGCTGGACAGAAGAGAGAGGCTTGGAACGAGAGTCAGGCTGGAGAGGAGAGAGAGGCTTAGGACAAGAGTCAGATCACACAGGAGAGAGAGGCTTGTGACGAGAGGCAGATAGGACAGGAGAGAGTGGCTTGGGACGAGAGTCAGGTAGGACAGGAGAGAGATGCTTGGGACGAGAGTCAGATCAGAGAGGAGACAGGCTTGGGACGTGAGTGAGGCAAGACAGGAGAGAGAGTCTTGGGACGAGAGTCAGGCTGGACAGGAGAGAGAGGCTTGGGAAGAGAGTCAGGCAGGACAGGAGAGAGAAGCTTGGGACGAGAGTCAGATCAGACATGAGAGAGAGGCTTTTGACGAGAGTCAGGTAGGATTGGAGAAGCTTGGGACGAGAGTCAGACAGGACAGGAGAGAGAGAGAGGCTTGTGACGTGAGTCAGATCAGACAGGAGAGAGAGGCTTGGGACGAGAGTCTTGCCAGACAAGAGGGACAGGCTTGGGACGAGAGTCAGGCTGGACAGGAGAGAGAGGCTTGGGACGAGAGTCAGGCAGGACAGGAGAGAGAGGCTTGGGACGAGAGTGAGATCAGACGGGAGAGAGAGACTTGGGACGAAAGTCAGGCCGGACAGGAGAGAGAAGCTTCGGACGAGAGTCAGGCTGGACAGGAGAGAGAGGTTTGTGACGAGAGTCAGGCTAGACAGGAGAGAGAGGCTTGGGAAGAGAGTCAGGCTAGATAGGAGAGAGAGAGGCTTGGGACGAGAGTCCCGTATGACAGAAAAGTGATGCTTGGTACGAGAGTCAGATGAGACAGGAGAGAGAAGCTTTTGACGAGAGTCAGGAAGGACAGTAGAAAGAGGCTTGGGACGAGAATCAGGCTGGACAGGAGAGAGAGGTTTCTGACGAGAGACAGGCAGGACAAGAGAGAAAGTCTTGGGACGAGAGTCAGGATGGACAGGAGAGAGAGGCTTGGGACGAGAGTCAGGCAGGACAGGAGAGAGAAGCTTGGGACGAGAGTCAGATCAGACATGAGAGAGAGGCTTGGGATGGGAGTCCGGCAGGTCAGGAGAGAGAAGCTTGGGACGAAAGTTAGGGAGGACAGGAGACAGAGGTTTAGGACATGAGTCAGATCAGACAGGAGAGAGAGGCTTGGGACGATAGTCAGGTAGGAGAGGAAAGAGATGCTTGGGAGTAGAGTCAGATCAGACATGAGAGAGATTCTTGGGACGAGAGTCTGGCCAGACAGGAGGGAGAAGCTTCGGACGAGAGTCAGGCTGGACAGGAGAGAGAGGTTTGTGACGAGAGTCAGGCTAGACAGGAGAGAGAGGCTTGTGTCGAGAGTCAGGCTGGACAGGAGAGAGAGAGTCTTGGGACGAGAGTCTCGTAGGACAGAAAGGGATGCTTGGTACGAGAGTCAGATTAGACAGGAGAGAGAAGCTTGGGAGGAGAGTCAGGCAGGACAGGAGAAAGAGGCTTGGGACGAGAGTCAGGCTGGACAGGAGAGAGAGGCTTCTGACGAGAGACAGGCAGGACAGGAAAGAGAGGCTTGGGACAAGAGTCAGATCAGACAGGAGGGAGAGGCTTGGGACGAGAGTCAGGCAGGACAGGAGAGAGAGCATTGGGACGAGAGTCAGGTAGGAGAAGCTTATGACGAGAGTCAGACTGGAAAGGAGAGGGAGGTTTGGAACGAGAGTCAAGCAGGCAGGAGAGAGATCCTTCCGACGAGAGTCAGGCAGGCCAGGAGAGAGAGGCTTTGGACAAGAGTGAGGCAGGATAGGAGAGAAAGGCGTGGGACGAGAGTCTGGCTGGACAGGAGAGAGAGGCTTGTGACGAGTCTGGCTAGACAGGATAGAGAGGCTTGGGACGAGAGTCAGGCTGGACAGGAGAGAGACGCTTGGATGGAGAGTCAGGCTGGAGAGGGCACAGGGGCTTGGGACGAGAGTCAAGTCAGAAAGGACAGAGATGCTAGGGACGAGAGTCAGTCCAGACAGGAGAGAGAGGCACTGGACGATAGTCGGGCAGGTCAGGAGAAAGTGGCATCGGAGTAGAGTCAGGCAGGACAGGAGATAGAATCTTGGGACTAGAGTTAGGCTGGACAGGAGAGATAGTCTTGGAAAGACAGTAAAGTCAGACAGGAGAGAGAGGCTTGGTACGAGAGTCAGGCTGTAGAGGAGAGAGAGGCTTGGGACGAGAGTCAGGCTGGACAGGAGAGAGAGGAATGGGAAGAGAGTTAGGGTGGACAAGAGGGAGAAGTTTGTGACGAGAGTCAGGCAGGAGAGGAGAGAGAAGTTTGGAACGAGAGTGATGCAGGACAGGAGAGATGGGCTTGGAACGAGTGTCATGCTAGACAGAAGAGAGAGGCCTGGAACGAGAGTCAGGCTGGACAGGAGAGAGAGGCTTAGGACGAGAGTCAGATCAGAAAGAAGAGAGAGGCTTGGGACTAGATTCAGGCTGGACAGGAGATAGAGGCTGAGAACGAGATTCAAGTCACACAAGAGAGAGAGGCTTGGGACGATAGTCAGGTAAGACAGGAGATAGAGGCGTGGGGCGAGAGTCAGGTTAGAC
This sequence comes from Panulirus ornatus, assembly GCF_036320965.1. Lineage (NCBI taxonomy): Eukaryota > Metazoa > Arthropoda > Malacostraca > Decapoda > Palinuridae > Panulirus > Panulirus ornatus. Next base: position 12,856,929 of record NC_092235.1, read on the forward strand.
AGGAGAGAGAGGCTTGGGACAAGAGTCAGGCTGGACAAGAGAAAGTGTCTTGGGACAAGAGTCAGGCTAGACAGGAGAGGGAGGCTTTGGACGAGAATCAGGCTAGACAGGAGTGAGAGGCTCTCGACGAGAGTCAGGCAGGAGAGGAGAGAGAGTCTTGAGAGGAGAGTCAGGAAGGACAGGAGAGAGAGGCTTTGGACGAGAGTCATGCAAGACAGGAGAGAGACGCTACGGACGAGAGTCTGGCAGAACAGGAGAGAGAGGCTTAGGACTAGAGTCAGATCAGACAGGAGAGTGAGGCTTGGGGCGAGAGTCAGGCAGGACAGGAGAAAGTGGCTTGTAACGAGAGTCAGGCTGGACAGGAGAGAGAGGCTTGGGACTAGATACAGGCTTAACAGGAGACACAGGTTTCTGACGATAGTCAGGCTGGACAGGAGAGAGAGGCTTAGGACGAGAGTCAGGCTGGATAGGAGAGAGAGGCTTGGGACGAGAGTCAGGCAGGACAGGAGAGAGAGGCTTGGGACGAGAATCAGCCTGGACAGGAGTGGGAGGCTTGGAACGAGAGTCAAGCAGGCAGGAGAGAAAGGCTTCGGACGAGAGTCAGGCAGGGCAGGTGAGAGAGGCTTGGGACAAGAGTGAGGCAGGATAGGAGAGAATGGCTTGGGACGAGAGTCTGGCTGGACAGGAGAGAGAGGCTTGTGACGAGTCAGGCTAGACAGGAGAGAGAGGCTTGGGACGAGAGTCAGGCTGGATAGCAGAGAGACGCTTTGAACGAGAGTCAGGCTGGAGAGGACACAAGGGCTTGGGACGAGAGTCAAGTCAGAAAGGAGAGAGATGCTTGGGACGAGAGTCAGTCCAGATAGGAGAGAGAGGCTTGGTACGAGAGTCAGGCAGGACAGGAGAAAGAGGCTTCCGACGAGAGTCAGGCAGAACAGGAGAGAGAAGCTTGGGACTAGAGTCAAGCTGGAGAGGAGAGAGAGTCTTCGAACGAGAGTCAAGTCAGACAGGAGAGAGAGGCTTGGGACGAGAGTCAGGCTGGACAGGAGAGTGAAGGTTGGGACGAGAGTCAGGCAGGACAGGAGACAGAGGCTTGGGAGAAGAGTCAGATCACACAGGAGAGAGAGAGGCTTGGGACGAGAGTCACGTAGGAAATGAGACAGATGCTTGGGACGTTACTCAAATCAGATAGGAGAGAGAGGCTTGGGATGAGAGTGAGGCAGGACAGGAGAGAGAGGCTTGGGAGGAGAGTCAGGCAGGACAAGAGAGTGAAGCTACGAAAGAGAGTCAGGCTGGACAGGAGAAAGAGGCTTGGAACGAGAGTCAGGCTGGACAGGAGAGAGAGGGTTGGGACGAGAGTCAGTCAGGACAGGAGAGACAGGCTTAGGGTGAGAGTCAGATCAGACAGGAGAGTGAGGCTTAGGACGAAAGTCAGGCAGGACAGGAGAGAGGGGCTTTGGCCGAGAGTCAGGCAGGATAGGAGAGAGAGGTTTGGGACGAGAGTTAGGCTAGACAGGAGACCCAGGTTTCTGACGAGAATCATGCTAAACAGAAGAGAGAGGCTTGGGACGAGAGTCAGTATGGACAGGATAGAGAGGGTTGGGACGAGAGTGAGGCAGGACAGGAGAGAGAAGCTTAGAACGAGACTCAAGCAGGCAGGAGAGAGAGGCTTGGGACGAGAGTGAGGCAGGACAGGAGAGAGAGTCTTGCGACGAGAGTCAGGCTGGACAGGAGAGAGGGGCTTGGGACAAGAGTCAGTCAGGACAGGAGAGAACAGCTTGCGACGAGAGTCAGATCAGACAGTAGAGAGAGGCTCCTGACGAGAGTCAGGCTAGACAGGAGAGACAGGCTTCTGACGAGAGACAGGCAGGACAAGAGAGAGAGTCTTGGGACGAGAGTCAATATGGACAGGAGAGAGAGGCTTGGGACGAGAGTCAGGCAGGACAGGGGAGAGAAGCTTGAGACGAGAGTCAGATCAGACATGAGAGAGAGGCTTAGGATGGGAGTCAGGCAGGACAGGAGAGAGAAGCTTGGGACGAGAGTCAGGCAGGACGGGAGAGAGAGGCTTGGGACGAGAGTCAGGTAGGAGAGGAAAGAGATGCTTGGGAGTAGAGTCAGATCAGACAGGAGAGAGAGGCTTGGGACGAGAGTCAGGCCAGACAGGAGGGAGAGGCTTCGGACGAGAGTCAGGCTGGACAGGAGAGAGAGGTTTGTGACGAGAGTCAGGCTAGACAGGAGAGAGAGGCTTGTGACGAGAGTCAGGCTGGACAGGAGAGAGAGAGTCTTCGGACGAGCGTCTCGTAGGACAGAAAATTGATGCTTGGTACGAGAGTCAGATTAGACAGGAGAGAGATGCTTGGGACGAGAGTCAGGCAGGACAGGAGAAAGAGGCTTGGGACGAGAGTCAGGCTGGACAGGAGAGAGAGGCTTCCGACGAGAGACAGGCAGGACAGAAGAGAGAGGCTTGGGACGAGAGTCAGATCTGACAGGAGGGAGAGGCTTGGGACGAGAGTCAGGCAGGACAGGAGAGAGAAGCTTATGACGAGAGTCAGGCTGGACAGGAGAGGGAGGCTTGGAACGAGAGTCAAGCAGGCAGGAGAGAGATTCTTCGGACGAGAGTCAGGCAGGACAGGAGAGAGAGGCTTGTGACGAGTCTGGCTAGACAGGGGAGAGACGCTTGGGACGAGAGTCAGGCTGGACAGGAGAGAGAGGCTTGGGACGAGAGTCAGGCTGGATAGGAGAGAGAGTGGCTAGGGACAAGACTCAGGCAGGACAGGAGAGAGGGGCTTTGAGCGAGAGTCAGGCAGGACATAAGAGAGAGGCTTGGGACGAGAGTCAGGCTGGAGAGGAGAGAGAGGCTTAGTACGAGAGTCACATTAGAAAGAAGAGAGAGGCTCGGGACTAGAGTCAGGCTGGACAGGAGAGAGGGGCTTAGAACGAGATTCAAGTCACACAGGAGAGAGAGGCTTGGGACGATAGTCAGGTAAGACAGGAGATAGAGGCGTGGGACGAGAGTCAGGTTAGACAGTAGAGAGAGGCTTGGGACAAGAGTCAGGCTGGACAAGAGAAAGTGTCTTGGGACGAGAGTCAGGCTGGACAGGAGAGGGAGGCTTTGGACGAGAATCAGGCTAGACAGGAGTGAGAGGCTCTCGACGAGAGTCAGGCAGGAGGGGAGAGAGATTCTTTAGAGGAGAGTCAGGAAGGACAGGAGAGAGAGGCTTTGGACGAGAGTCATGCAGGACAGGAGAGAGACGCTACGGACGAGAGTCTGGCAGAACAGGAGAGAGAGGCTTGGGTCTAGAGTCAGATCAGACAGGAGAGTGAGGCTTGTGACGAGAGTCAGGCAGGACAGGAGAAAGGGGCTTGTAACGAGAGTCAGGCTGGACAGGAGAGAGAGGCTTGGGACTAGATACAGGCTTAACAGGAGACACAGGTTTCTGACGATAGTCAGGCTGGACAGGAGAGAGAGGCTTGGGACGAGAGTCAGGCTGGATAGGAGAGAGGGGCTTGGGACAAGAGTCAGGCAGGACAGGAGAGAGAAGCTTGGGACGAGAATCAGCCTGGACAGGAGTGGGAGGCTTGGAACGAGAGTCAAGCAGGCAGGAGAGAGATTCTTCGGACGAGAGTCAGGCAGGACAGGAGAGAGAGGCTTTGGACAAGAGTGAGGCAGGATAGGAGAGAAAGGCGTGGGGCGAGAGTCTGGCTGGACAGGAGAGAGAGGCTTGTGACGAGTCTGGCTAGACAGGATAGAGAGGCTGGGGACGAGAGTCAGGCTGGACAGGAGAGAGACGCTTGGATCGAGAGTCAGGCTGGAGAGGACACAGGGTCTTGGGACGAGAGTCAAGTCAGAAAGGACAGAGATGCTAGGGACGAGAGTCAGTCCAGACAGGAGAGAGAGGCACTGGACGATAGTCAGGCAGGACAGGAGAAAGTGGAATCGGACGAGAGTCAGGCAGGACAGGAGATAGAAGCTTGGGACTAGAGTTAGGCTGGACAGGAGAGATAGTCTTGGAAAGAAAGTAAAGTCAGACAGGAGAGAGAGGCTTGGTACGAGAGTCAGGCTGTAGAGGAGAGAGAGTCTTGGGACGAGAGTCAGGCTGGACAGGAGAGAGAGGAATGGGAAGAGAGTCAGGCTGGACAAGAGGGAGAAGTTTGTGACGAGATTCAGGCAGGAGAGGAGAGAGAAGTTTGGGACGAGAGTGATGGGCTTGGAGAGAGTGTCATGCTGGACAGAAGAGAGAGGCTTGGAACGAGAGTCAGGCTGGACAGGAGAGAGGGGCTTAGAACGAGATTCACGCCACACAGGAGAGAGAGGCTTGGGACGATAGTCAGGTAAGACAGGAGATAGAGGCGTGGGACGACAGTCAGGTTAAACAGGAGAGAGAGGCTTTGGACAAGAGTCAGGCTGGACAAGAGAAAGTGTCTTGGGACGAGAGTCAGGCTAGACAGGAGAGGGAGGCTTTGGACGAGAATCAGGCTAGACAGGAGTGAGAGGCTCTCGACGAGAGTCAGGCAGGAGAGGAGAGAGAGTCTTGAGAGGAGAGTCAGGAAGGACAGGAGAGAGAGGCTTTGGACGAGAGTCAGGCGGGACGGGAGAGAGACGCTACGGACGAGAGTCTGGCAGAACAGGAGAGAGAGGCTTGGGACGAGAGTCAGATCAGACAGGAGAGTGAGGGTTGGGACGAGAGTCAGGCAGGACAGGAGAAAGTGGCTTGTAAAGAGAGTCAGGCTGGACAGGAGAGAGAGGCTTGGGACTAGATACAGGCTTAACAGGAGACACAGGTTTCTGACGATAGTCAGGCTGGACAGGGGAGAGAGGCTTGGAACGAGAGTCAGGCTGGATAGGAGAGAGAGGCTTGGGACGAGAGTCAGGCTGGACAGCAGAGACAATTTGAACGAGAGTCAGGCTGGAGAGGACACAGGGGCTTGGTACGAGAGTCAAGTCAGAAAGGAGAGAGATGCTTGGGACGAGAGTTAGGGTAGATAGGAGAGAGAGGCTTGGGACGAGAGTCAGGCAGGACAGGAGAGAGAAGCTTGGGACTAGAGTCAAGCTGGAGAGGAGAGGAGAGAAAGTCTTGGAAGGAGAGTCAAGTCAGACAGGAGAGAGAGGCTTGGAACGAGAGTCAGGCTGGACAGGAGAGTGAAGGTTGGGATGCGAGTCAGGCAGGACAGGAGACAGAGGTTTGGGAGAAGAGTCAGATCACACAGGAGAGAGAGAGGCTTGGGACGAGAGTCAGGTAGGAAATGAGACAGATGCTTGGGACGTTACTCAGATCAGATAGGAGAGAGAGGCTTGGGACGAGAGTGAGGGAGGACAGGAGAGTGAGGATTGGGACGAGAGTCAGGCAGGACAGGAGAGAGAGGCTTGGAAGGAGAGTCAGGCAGGACAGGAGAGAGAAGCTTGGAAAGAGAGTCAGGCTGGACAGGAGAAAGAGGCTTGGAACGAGAGTCAGGCAGGACAGGAGTGGGAGGGTTGGGACGAGAGTCAGGCAGGACAGGAGAGACGGCTTGGGGTGAGAGTCAGTTCAGACAGGAGAGTGAGGCTTGGGACGAAAGTCAGGCAGGACAGGACAGAGGGGCTTTGGACGAGAGTCAGGCAGGATAGGAGAGAGAGGCTTGGGACGAGAGTCAGGTTAGACAGGAGACCCAGGTTTCTGACGAGAGTCATGCTAAACAGAAGAGAGAGGCTTGGGACGAGAGTCAGGCTGGACAGGAGAGAGAGGGTTGGGACGAGAGTCAGGCAGGACAGGAGAGAGAGTCTTGGAAAGAGAGGCATATCAGACAGGAGAGAGAGGCTTGGTACGAGAGTCAGGCTGGACAAGAGAGAGAGGCTTGGATCCAGAATCAGGCAGGACAGGAGAGAGAAGCTTGGAACGAGACTCAAGCAGGCAGGGGAGAGAGGCTTGATACGAGAGTGAGTCAGGACAGGAGAGAGAGTCTTGCGACGAGAGTCAGGCTGGACAGGAGAGAGGGGCTTGGGACAAGAGTCAGTCAGGACAGGAGAGAAAAGCTTGCGACGAGAGTCAGATCAGACAGGAGGGAGATGCTTGGGACGAGAGTCAGGCTGGACAGGAGAGAAAGGCTTCTGACGAGAGACAGGCAGGACAAGAGAGAGAGTCTTGGTACGAGAGTCAGGATGGACAGGAAAGAAAGGCTTGGGACGAGAGTCAGGCAGGACAGGGGAGAGAAGCTTGGGACGAGAGTCAGATCAGACATGAGAGAGAGGCTTGGGATGGGAGTCAGGCAGGACTGGAGAGAGAAGCTTGGGACGAGAGTCAGGCAGGACAGGAGAGAGAGGCTTGGGACGTGAGTCAGATCAGACAGGAGAGAGAGGCTTGGGACGAGAGTCAGGTAGGAGAGGAAAGAGATGCTTGGGAGTAGAGTCAGCTCAGACAGGAGAGAGGGGCTTGGGACGAGAGTCAGGCCAGACAGGAGGGAGAGGCTTCGGACGAGAGTCAGGCTGGACAGGAGAGAGAGGTTTGTGACGAGAGTCAGGCTAGACAAGAGAGAGAGGCTTGTGACGAGGGTCAGGCTGGACAGGAGAGAGAGAGTCTTGGGACGAGCGTCTCGTAGGACAGAAAATTGATGCTTGGTACGAGAGTCAGATTAGACAGGAGAGAGAAGCTTGGGACGAGAGTCAGGCAGGACAGGAGAGAGAGGCTTGGGACGTGAGTCAGATCAGACAGGAGAGAGAGGCTTGGGACGAGAGTCAGGTAGGAGAGGAAAGAGATGCTTGGGAGTAGAGTCAGATCAGACAGGAGAGAGGGGCTTGGGACGAGAGTCAGGCCAGACAGGAGGGAGAGGCTTCGGACGAGAGTCAGGCTGGACAGGAGAGAGAGGTTTGTGACGAGAGTCAGGCTAGACAGGAGAGAGAGGCTTGTGACGAGGGTCAGGCTGGACAGGAGAGAGAGAGTCTTGGGACGAGCGTCTCGTAGGACAGAAAATTGATGCTTGGTACGAGAGTCAGATTAGACAGGAGAGAGAAGCTTGGGACGAGAGTCAGGCAGGACAGGAGAAAGAGGCTTGGGACGAGAGTCAGGCTGGACAGGAGAGAGAGGCTTCTGACGAGAGTCAGGCAGGACAGGAGAGAGAGCATTGGGACGAGAGTCAGGCAGGACAGGAGAGAGAAGCTTATGACGAGAGTTAGGCAGGACAGGAGAGGGAGGCTTGAAACGAGAGTCAAGTAGGCAGGAGAGAGATTCTTCGGGCGAGAGTCAGGCAGGACAGGAGAGAGAGGCTTTGGACAAGAGTGAGGCAGGATAAGAGAGAATGGCGTGGGACGAGAGTCTGGCTGGACAGGAGAGAGAGGCTTGTGACGAGTCTGTCTAGACAGGAGAGAGGGGCTTGGGACGAGAGTCAGGCAGGACGGGAGAGAGACGCTTGGAACGAGAGTCAGGCTGGAGAGGACACAGGGGCTTGGGACGAGAGTCAAGTCAGAAAGGACAGAGATGCTAGGGACGAGAGTCAGTCCAGACAGGAGAGAGACCCTTTGGATGAGAGTCAGGCAGGACAGGAGAAAGTGGAATCGGACTAGAGTCAGGCTGGACAGGAGATAGAAGCTTGGGACTAGAGTTAGGCTGGACAGGAGAGATAGTCTTGGAAAGAGAGTCAAGTTAGACAGCAGAGAAAGGTTTGGTACGAGAGTCAGGCTGTAGAGGAGAGAGAGTCTTGGGACGAGAGTCAGGCTGGACAGGAGAGAGAGGCATGGGAAGAGAGTCAGGCTGGACAAGAGAGAGAAGTGTGTGACGAGAGTTAGACAGGAGAGGAGAGGGAAGTTTGGGACGAGAGTGATGCAGGAAAGGAGAGATGGGCTTGGCAAGAGTGTCATGCTGGATAGACGAGAGAGGCTTGGAACGAGAGTCAGGCTGGACAGGAGAGAGAGGCTTAGGACGAGAGTCAGATCACACAGGAGAGAGAGGCTTGTGACGAGAGTCAGATAGGACAGGAGAGAGAGGCTTGGGACGAGAGTCAGGTAGGACAGGAGAGAGATGCTTGGGACGAAAGTCAGATCAGAGAGGAGAGACAGGCTTGGGACGTGAATGAGGCAGGACAGGAGAGAGAGTCTTGGGACGAGAGTCAGGCTGGACAGGAGAGAGAGGCTTGGGAAGAGAGTCAGACAGGACAGGAGAGAGAAGCTTGGGACGAGAGTCAGATCAGACATGAGAGAGAGTCTTGGGACGAGAGTCAGGCAGGATTGGAGAGAGTAACATGGGACGAGAGTCAGGCAGGACAGGAGAGGGAGGATTGGAACAAGAGTCAGATCAGACTGGAGAGAGAGGCTTGGGACGAGAGTCTGGCCAGAGAAGAGGGACAGGTTTGGGACGAGAGTCAGGCTGGACAGGAGGGAGAGGCTTGGGACGAGAGTCAGGCAGGACAGGAGAGAGAAGCTTGGGACGAGAGTCAGATCAGACAGGAGAGAGAGGCTTGGGACGAAAGTCAGGCCGGACAGGAGAGAGAAGCCTCTGGCGAGAGTCAGGCTGGACAGGAGGGAGAGAGGCTTGGGACGAGAGTCCCGTAGGACAGAAAAGAGATGCTTGGTCCGAGAGTCAGATGAGACAGGAGAGAGAAGCTTTTGACGAGAGTCAGGAAGGACAGGACAAAGAGGCTTGGGACGAGAGTCAGGCTGGACAGGAGAGAGATGCTTGGGACGAGAGTCAGGCTGGACAGGAGAGAGAGAGGCTTGGGACGAGAGTCCCGTAGGACAGAAAAGAGATGCTTGGTCCGAGAGTCAGATGAGACAGGAGAGAGAAGCTTTTGACGAGAGTCAGGAAGGACAGGACAAAGAGGCTTGGGACGAGAGTCAGGCTGGACAGGAGAGAGAGGCTTCTGACGAGAGACAGGCAGGACAAGAGAGAGAGGCTTGGGACGAGAGTCAGATCAAACAGGAAGGAGAGGCTTGGGACGCGTGTTAGGCAGGACAGGAGAGAGAGCATTGGGACGAGAGTCAGGCAGGACAGGAGAGAGAAGCTTGGGACGAGAGTGAGGCAGGACAGGAGAGAGAGGCTTGGAACGAGAATCAAGCAGGCAATAGAGAGATTCTTGGGACGAGATTCAGGCAGGACAGGACAAAGAGGCTTGGGAGGAGAGTCAGGCGGGACAGGAGAGTGAAGCTTGGGGCGAGAGTCAGGCTGGACAGGAGAAAGAGGCTTGGAACGAAAGTCAGGCTGGACAAAAGAGAGAGGCTTGGGACTAGAGTTAGGCTGGACAAGAGTGAGAGGCTTAGAACGAGAGTCAAGTCAGACAGGAGAGAAAGGCATAGGACGACAGTCAGATCAGACAGGAGAGAGTTTTGGGATGAGAGTCTGGCAGGACAGGAGATAGAGGCCTGGGACGAGAGTCAGGTTGGACAGGAGAGAGATGTTTGGGACGAAAGTGAGATCAGACAGAAGAGATAGGCTTGGGACGAGAGTCAGGCTTGAGAGGAGACAGGAGCACGGGACTAGAGTCAAGTCAGAAAAGAGACAGATGCTTGGGACGAGAGTCAGGCCAGACAGGAGAGAGAGGCTTGGGATGAGAGTCAGGTAGGACAGGAGAAAGAGGCTTCGGACGAGAGTTAGGCAGGACAGGAGAGAGAAGCTTGAGACTAGAATCAGTTTGGACAGGAGATAGAGGCTTGGACCGAGAGTGAGGTCAGACAGGAGAGAGAGGCTTGTGACGAGAGTCAGGCTGGAGAGGAGAGAGAGGCTTTGGACGAGTGTCAGGTAGGCAGGAGAGACAGGCTTGGGACGAGAGTCAGGCTGGAGAAGAGAGAGATTCTTGGGAAAAGAGTCAGGCTGGACAAGGCAGATAAGCTTGGGAAGAGAGTCACGGAGGACAGGAGAGAGAAGCTTTGGACGAGAGTCACGCACGACAGGAGAGACGGGCTTGGAAAGAGAGTCGGGCTGGACAGGAGAGAGAGGCTTGTGACGAGAGTCAGGCTGGACAGGAGAGAGAGGCTTAGGACAAGAGTCAAGCAGGACAGGAGAGAGAGTCTTGGGACGAGAGTCAGGCAGGACAGGTGAGAGAGGCTTGGGACGAGAGCCAGGCAAGACAGGAGAGAGAGGCTTGGGGCGAGAGTCAAATTAGACAGGAGAGAGAGGCTTGAGACGCGAGCCAGGCAGGACAGGACAGGGAAGTTTCGGACGAGAGTCAGGCTGGACAGGAGAGAGAGGTTTGTGACGAGAGTCAGCGAAGACAGGAGGGAGATGCTTGGGACGAGAGTCAGATCAGAAAGGAGAGAGAGGCTTGGGACGAGAGTCATGCTGTACAGGAGAGAGATCCTTGGGAAGAAAGTCAAGCAGGCAGAAGAGAGAGACTTTGGACGAGAGTCAGGCAGGACAGGAGAGAGAGGCTTGTGACGAAAGGCAGGCAGGATAAGAGAGAGAGGCTTGGGACGAGAGTCAGGCAGGACAAGAGAAAGAGGCTTCGGACGAGAGTCAGGCAGGACAGGAGAGAGAGTCTTGGGGCGAGAGTCACGCTGGACAGGAGATAGAGGCTTGGAACGAGAGTGAGGTTAGACAGGAGAGAGAGGCTTGTGACGAGAGTCAGGCTGGAGAGGAGAGAGAGGCTTTGGACGAGCGTCAGGTAGGCAGGAGAGACAGGCTTGGGACGAGAGTCAGGCTGGAGAGGAGAGAGACGCTTGGGAAGAGAGTCAGGCTGGACGAGGGAGATAAGCTTGGGACGGGAGTCAAGGAGGACAGGAGAGAGAAGCTTTGGACGAGAGTCATCCAGGACAGGAGAGAGGGGCTTGGAACGAGAGTCGGGCTGGACAGGAGAGATAGGCTTGTGGCGAGAGTCAGGCTGGACAGGAGAGAGAAGCTTGGGACGAGAGTCAGGCAGGACAGGAGAGAAAGAGAGGCTTGGGACGAGAGCCAGGCAAGACAGGAGAGAGATGCTTAGGGCGAGAGTCAGATCAGACAGGAGAGAGAGGCTTGAGACGATAGTCAGGCAGGACAGGACATGGAAGCTTCGGACGAGAGTCAGGGTGGACAGGAGAGAGAGGTTTGTGACGAGATTCAGGGAAGACACGAGAGAGATGCTCGGGACGAGAGTCAAATCAGAAAGGAGAGAGAGGACAAAGAGTCTTAGGAGGAGAGTCAGGCAGGACAGGAGAGAGAGGCTTGGGACGAGAGTCAGACTTGACAGGAGATAGAGAGACTTGGTACGAGAGTCAGGCTGGACAGGAGAGAGATCCTTGGGAAGAGAATCAAGCAGACAGAAGAGAGAGACTTTGGACTAGTGTCAGGCAGAACATGAGAGAGAGGCTTGGGACGAAAGGCAGGCAGGATAAGAGAGACAGGCTTGGGACGAGAGTTAGGCTGGACAAGAGAGAGAGGCTTGGAACGAGAGTCAAGCAGGAAGGAGAGAGAGGGTTGGGACGAGAGTCAGGCTGGATAGGAGAGAGAAGCTTAGGACTAGAGTCAGGGAGGACAGGAGAGAGAGGCTTGGGACGAGAGTCAGGCTGGAAAGGAGAGAGAGGCTTGCGACGAGAGTCAAGCAGGCAGTAGAGAGAGGCTTGGGACGAGTGTCAGGCTGGACAGGATAAGAGGCTTGGGACGAGAGTCAGGGTGGACAGGAGAGAGAAGCGTGGGACGAGAGTCAGGCTGGATAGGAGAGAGAGGCTTGGTACAAGACGCAGACAGGACAGGAGAGAGGGACTTTGAGCGAGAGTCAGGCAGGACATAAGAGAGAGGCTTGGAACGAGAGTCAGGCTGGACAGGAGAGAGAGGCTTGGGACGAGAGTCAGGCTAGAACGAAGAGAGAGGCTTGGGACTAGAGTCAGGCTGGACAGGAGAAAGAGGCTTGGAACGAGAGTCAAGTCAGACAGGAGAGAGAAGCTTGGGACGAAAGTCAGGCTGGACAGGAGAGAGAGGCTTGTGAAGAGAGTAAGGTTTGACAAGAGAGAAAAGCTTGGTACGAGATTCACGCAGGACAGGAGAGAGAAGGTTGGGACGAGAATCATGCAGAACACGAGAGAGGGGCTTGGAACGCGAGTCAGGCTGGACCGAAGATAGATGTTTGGAATGAGAGTCAGGCTGGATAAGGAAAGAGAGGCTTAGAACGAGAGTCAAGTCAGACAGGAGAGAGACTCTTGGGACGAGAGTCAAGTAGGCAGGAGAGAGAGGCTTGGGACGAGAGTCAGGCTGGACAGGAGAGAGAGGCTTGTGAAGAGAGTAAGGCTGGACAAGAGAGAGAAGCTTGGTACGAGATTCACGCAGTACAGGAGAGAGAAGCTTGAGACGAGAATCATGCAGGACACGAGAGAGGGGCTTGGAACGAGAGTCAGGCTGGACCGAAGAGAGATGCTTGGAATGAGAGTCAGGCTGGACAGGAAAGAGAGGCTTAGAACGAGAGTCAAGTCAGACAGGAGAGAGATTCTTGGGACAAGAGTCAGGCTGGACGGGAGAGAGAAGCTTGGGACGAGAGTCAGGGAGGACAGGAGACAGAGGCTTGTGACAAGAGTCAGATCAGACAGGAGAGAGAGGCTCGGGACGAGAGCCAGGTAGGACAGGAGAGAGATGCTTGGGACGAGAGTCAGATCAGAGAGGAGAGACAAGCTTAGGACGAGAGTGAGGCAGGAAAGGCGAGAGAGTCTTGGGCAGGGAGTCTGGTTGGACAGGAGAGAGACCCTTGGGACGAGAGTTAGGCAGGACACGTAGATAGAGGCTTGGGACGAGAGTCAGGCAGAACAGGAGAGAGAGGCTTGGGACGAGAGTCAGGCAGAACACGAGAGAGAGGCTTGGGACGAGAGTCAGGTAGGACAGGAAAGAGATGCTTGGGAGGAGAGTCAGATCAGACAGGAGAGAGAGCCTTGGGATGAGAGTCAGGCAGGACACGTAGATAGAGGCTTGGGACGAGAGTCAGACAGAACAGGAGAGAGAGGCTTGGGACGAGAGTCAGGCAGAACAGGAGAGAGAGGCTTGGGACGAGAGTCAGGTAGGACAGGAAAGAGATGCTTGGGAGTAGAGTGAGATCAGACAGGAGAGAGAGGCTTGTTACGAGAGTGAGGCAGGACAGGAGAGAGAAGCTTCGGACGAGAGTCAGGCTGGACAGGAGAGAGAGGTTTGTGACGAGAGTCAGGCTAGACAGGAGAGAGAGGCTTGGGACGAGAGTCAGGCTGGACAGGAGAGAGAGGCTTGGGACCAGAGTCAGGCAGGACAGGGGAGAGAGGCTTGGGACGAGAGTCAGGCTGGATAGGAGCGATACGCTTGGGTCGAGAGTCAGGCAGGCAGGAGAGAGAAGCTTTGGACGAGAGTCAAGCAGGAAGTAGAGAGAGGCTTGGGACGAGAGTCAGGCTGGACAGGAGAAAGAGGTTTGGGACGAGTCAGGGTGGACAGGAAGGATAGGCTTGGGACGAGAGTCAGGCTGGATAGGAGAGAGAGGCTTGGGACAAGAGTCAGGCAGGAGAGGAGAGAGGGGCTTTGAGCGAGAGTCAGGCAGGACAGAAGGGAGAGGCGTGGAACGAGAGTCAGGCTTGACAGGAGAGAGAGGCTTGAGACGAGAGTCAGGCTGGATATAAGAGAGAGGCTTGGGACTAGAATCAGGCTGGACAGGAGAGAGAGGCTTAGAACGAGAGTCAAGTCACACAGGAGAGAAAGGCATAGGACGAGAGTCAGGCAGGACAGGAGAGAGTTTTGGGACGAGGATCAGGCAGGACAGGAGACAGGTGCTTGGGACGAGAGTCAGGGCAGACAGGAGAGAGAGGCTTGGGATGAGAGTCAGGCAGGACAGGAGAAAGAGGCTTCAGACGAGAGTCAGGCAGGACAGGAGAGAGAAGCTTGGGACTAGAGTCAGGCTGGACAGGAGGGAGAAGCTTGGAACGAGAGATCGGGGCTTGGATAATGGAGAGAGAAGCTTGGGATAGAGTCAGGCAGGACAGGAGAGAGAGGCTTGGGACAAGAGTCAGATCAGACAGGAGACAATGCTTGAGAGGAGAGTTAGGCTGGACAGGAGAGAGAGGCTTGAACGAGAGTCAAGTCAGATAGGAGAGAGAGGCTTGGACGAGAGTCAGGCTGGAGAGGAGACAGGAGTTTGGAGAGAATCAAGTCAGAAAGGGAAGATGCTTTTGACGAGAGTCAGGGCAGACAGGAGAGAGAGGCTTGGATGAGAGTCAGGCAGGACAGGAGAAAGAGGCTTCAGACGAGAGTCAGGCAGGACAGGAGAGAGAAGCTTGGGACTAGAGTCAGGCTGGACAGGAGAGAGAGGCTTAGAACGAGAGTCAAGTCAGATAGGAGAGAGAGGCTTGGGACGAGAGTCAGGCTGGAGAGGAGACAGGAGCTTTGGACGAGAATCAAGTCAGAAAGGGGACAGATGCTTTTGATGAGAGTCAGGCCAGACAGGAGAGAGAGGCTTGGGATGAGAGTCAGGCAGGACAGGAGAGAGAGGCTTGTGTCGAGAGTCAGGCAGGACAGGAGACAGAGGCTTGGGACAAGAGTCATAACAGACAGGAGAGAGGCTGGGGACGAGAGTCAGGTAGGACAGGAGAGATATGCTTGGGACGAGAGTCAGATCAGACAGGAGAGATAAGCTTGGGGGGACGAGAGTGAGGCAGGACAGGAGAGAGAGTCTTGGGCCGAGAGTCTAGTTTGACAGGAGAGAGAGGCTTGGAACGAGAGTCAGGCAGGACAGGAGAGAGAGGCTTGGGACGAGAGTCAGACTGGACAGAAGAGAGAGGCTTGGAACGAGAGTCAGGCTGGACAGGACAGAAAACGCTTGGGACGAGAGTCAGGCTGGACAAGAGAGAGAGGCTTGGGACGAAAGTCAGGCTGGAGAGGAGAGAGAGGCTTAGAACGAGAGTCAAGTCAGACAGGAGAGAGAGTCTTAGGACGAGATTCAGGCTGGACAGTAGAGAGGAGCTTTGGACAAGAGTCGCGCAGGACAGGAGAGAGAGGCTTGGGACGAGAGTCAGGCTGGACAGGAGGGAGAAGCTTGGAACGAGAGTCGGGCTGGATAGGAGAGAGAAGCTTGGGACTAGAGTCAGGCAGGACAGGAGAGAGAGGCTTGGGACAAGAGTCAGATCAGACAGGAGACAAATGCTTGAGAGGAGAGTTAGGCTGGACAGGAGAGAGAGGCTTAGAACGAGAGTCAAGTCAGATAGGAGAGAGAGGCTTGGGACGAGAGTCAGGCTGGAGAGGAGACAGGAGCTTTGGACGAGAATCAAGTCAGAAAGGGGACAGATGCTTTTGATGAGAGTCAGGCCAGACAGGAGAGAGAGGCTTGGGATGAGAGTCAGGCAGGACAGGAGAGAGAGGCTTGTGTCGAGAGTCAGGCAGGACAGGAGACAGAGGCTTGGGACAAGAGTCATAACAGACAGGAGAGAGGCTGGGGACGAGAGTCAGGTAGGACAGGAGAGATATGCTTGGGACGAGAGTCAGATCAGACAGGAGAGATAAGCTTGGGGGGACGAGAGTGAGGCAGGACAGGAGAGAGAGTCTTGGGCCGAGAGTCTAGTTTGACAGGAGAGAGAGGGCTTGGAACGAGAGTCAGGCAGGACAGGAGAGAGAGGCTTGGGGACGAGAGTCAGACTGGACAGAAGAGAGAGGCTTGGACGAGAGTCAGGCTGGACAGGACAGAAAACGCTTGGGACGAGAGTCAGGTCTGGACAAGAGAGAGAGGCTTGGGACGAAAGTCAGGGCTGAGAGGAGAGAGGAGGCTTAGAACGAGAGTCAAGTCAGACAGGAGAGAGAGTCTTTGGACGAGATTCAGGGCTGGACAGTAGAGAGGAGCTGTGGACAAGAGTCGCGCAGGACAGGAGAGAGAGGCTTGGGACGAGAGTCAGGCTGGACAGGAGGGAGAAGCTTGGAAACGAGAGTCGGGCTGGATAGGAGAGAGAAGCTTGGGACTAGAGTCAGGCAGGACAGGAGAGAGAGAGGCTTGGGACAAGAGTCAGATCAGACAGGAGACAAATGCTTGAGAGGAGAGTTAGGCTGGACAGGAAAGAGAGGCTTAGAACGAGAGTCAAGTCAGATAGGAGAGAGAGGCTTGGGACGAGAGTCAGGCTGGAGAGGAGACAGGAGCTTTGGACGAGAATCAAGTCAGAAAGGGGACAGATGCTTTTGATGAGAGTCAGGCCAGACAGGAGAGAGAGGCTTGGGATGAGAGTCAGGCAGGACAGGAGAGAGAGGCTTGTGTCGAGAGTCAGGCAGGACAGGAGAAGACAGAGGCTTGGGACAAGAGTCATAACAGACAGGAGAGAGGCTGGGGACGAGAGTCAGGTAGGACAGGAGAGATATGCTTGGGACGAGAGTCAGATCAGACAGGAGAGATAAGCTTGGGGGGACGAGAGTGAGGCAGACAGGAGAGAAAGGCATAGGATGAGTCAGATCCGACGGGAGAGTTTTGGGACGAGAGTCAGGCAGGACAGGAGATAGAGGAGAGATGCTTGGGATGAGAGTCAGATCAGACTGAAGAGACAGGCTTGGGACGAGAGTCAGGCTGGACAGGAGAGAGAGGCTTGGGACGAGAGTCAGGCTGGAGAGGAGACAGGGGCTAGGTACTAGAGTCAAGTCAGAAAGGAAACAGATGCTTGGGACGAGAGTCAGGGCAGACAGGAGAGAGAGGCTAGGGATGAGAGTCAGGCAGGACAGGAGAAAGAGGCTTCGGACGAGAGTCAGGCAGGACAGGAGAGAGAAGCTTGGGACTAGAGTCAGGCTGGACAGGAGATGGAGGCTTGTAACGAGAGTGAAGTCAGACAGGAGAGAGAAGCTTGGGACTAGAGTCAGGCTGGACAGGAGATAGAGGCTTGTAACGGAAGTGAAGTCAGACAGGAGGGAGAGTCTTGTGACGAGATCCAGGCTGTAGAGGAGAGTGAGGCTTTGGACGAGCGTCAGTTAGGCAAGAGAGAGAGGCTTGGGACGTGAGTCAGGTGGGACAGGAGAGATATGCTTGGGACGAGAGTCAGATCAGACAGGAGAGATAAGCTTGGGACGAGAGTGAGGCAGGACAGGAGAGAGTCTTGGGCCGAGAGTCTAGTTTGATAGGAGAGAGAGGCTTGGAACGAGAGTCAGGCAGGACAGGAGAGAGAGGCTTGGGACGAGAGTCAGGTTAGACAGGAGAGAGAGGCTTGGGACGAGAGTCAGGCTGGAGAGGAGACAGGAGCTTTGGACGAGAATCAAGTCAGAAAGGGGACAGATGCTTTTGATGAGAGTCAGGCCAGACAGGAGAGAGAGGCTTGGGATGAGAGTCAGGCAGGACAGGAGAAAGACGCTTAGGACGAGAGTCAGGCAGGACAGGAGAGAGAAGCTAGGGACTAGAGTCAGGCTTGACAGGAGATAGAGGCTTGGAGCGAGAGTGAAGTCAGACAGGACAGAGAGGCTTGGGACGAGAGTTAGGCTTGGGAGGAGACAGGGGCTTGGGACGAGAGTCAAGTCGGAAAGGAGATGCTTGGGACGAGAGTCAGGCCAGACCGGAGAGAGAGGTTTGGGATGAGAGTCAGGCATTACAGGAGAAAGAGGCTTCGGACGAGAGTCAGGCGGGACAGGAGAGAGAAGCTTGGGACGAGAGTCAGGCTGGACAGGAGAGAGAGGCTTGGGACGAGAGTCAGGCTGGAGAGGTGACAGGGGCTTGGGACGAGAGTCAAGTCAGAAAGGAGACAGATGCTTGGGACGAGAGTCAGGGCAAACAGGAGAGAGAGGCTTGGGATGAGAGTCAGGCAGGACAGGAGAAAGAGGCTTCGGACGAGAGTCAGGCAGGACAGGAGAGAGAAGCTTGGGACTAGAGTTAGGCTGGACAGGAGATGGAGGCTTGTAACGAGAGTGAAGTCAGACAGTAGAGAGAGGCTTGTGACGAGAGTCAGGAAGGAGAGGAGAGAGACTCTTTGGACGAGCGTCAGGTTGGCAAGAGAGAGAGGCTTGGGACGTGAGTCAGTCTGGACAGGAAAGAGAGGCTTGGGAGGAGAGTCAGGCTGGACAAGAGAGAGAAGCTTGGGACAAGAGTCACGCAGGACAGGAGAGAGAAGCTCTGGACGAGAGTCATGCATGACAGGAGAGAGGGGCTTGGAACGAGAGTCAGGCTGGAGAGGAGAGAGAGGTTTATGACGAGAGTCAGGCTGGACAGGAGAGAGAGGCTTGGTACGAGAGTCAGGCAGGACAGGAGACAGAGACTTGGGACGAGAATCAGGCAAATACAGGAGAGAGAGGCTTGGGACGAGAGCCAGGCAAGACAGGATAGAGAGGTTTGGGGCGAGAGTGAGATCAGACAGGAGTGAGAGGCTTGAGACGAGAGTCAGGCAGGACAGGACAGGGAAGCTTCGGACGAGAGTCAGGCTGGACAGGAGAGAGAGGTTTTTGACGAGATTCAGGGAAGACAGGAGAGAGATGCCTGGACGAGAGTCAGATTAGATAGGAGAGAGAGGCTTGGTACGAATCAGGCTGGACAGGTGAGAGATCCTTAGGAAGAGAGTCAAGCAGGGAGAAGAGAGAGACTTTGGACGAGAAACAGGCAGGACAGGAGAGAGAGGCTTGGGACGAGTCAGGCTAGACAGGAGAGAGAGGTTTGGGACGAGAGTCAGGCTGCAGAGGAGAGATAGGCGTGCAACGAGAGTCAGGCTGGAGAGGAGACAGGGGCTTGTGATGAGAGTCAAGTCAGAAAGGAGAGAGATGCTTGGTACGAGAGTCTGTCCAAACAGGAGAGAGAGGCTTGGGACGAGAGTGAGGCAGGACAGGAGAAAGAGGCTTCGGACGAGAGTCAGGCAGGACAGGAGAGAGAAGCTTGGGACTAGATTCAGGCTGGACAGGAGAGTCTTGGAACGAGAGTCAAGTCATACAGGAGATAGAGGCTTGGGACGAGAGTTAGGATGGAGAAGAGAGTGAGGCTTGGGACGAGAGACAGGTAGGCAGGAGAGTGAGGCTTGGGACGAGAGTCAAGGTGGACAGGAGAGAGAGGCTTGGAAAGAGAGTCAGGCTGGAGAGGAGAGAGAGGCTAAGAACGAGAGTCAAGTGAGACGAGAGAGAGTCTTAGGACGAGATTCAGGCTGGATAGGAGAGAGAAGCTTGGGACGAGAGTGAGCAGGACAGGAGAGAGTGGCTTCGGACGAGTGTCAGGCTGGACAAGAGAGAGGAGCTTGGACAGAGAGTCAGGCTGGACAGGAGAGAGAAGCTTGGGACGAGAGTCAGGCAGGACAGGAGATAGAGGATTGGAACAATAGTCAGTTCAGACAGGAAAGAGAGGCTTGAGAGGAGAGTAATGCTGGAAAGGAGAGAGAGGCTTAGAACGAGAGTCAAGTCAGACAGGAGAGAGGCTAGGGTCTAGAGTCAGGCTGGACAGGAGAGAGAGGCTTGGGTCGAGAGTCAGGAAGGACAGGATAGATATGGTTTGGCCGAGAGTCAGATCAGACAGGAGAGACAAGCTTGGGACGAGAGTGAGGCAGGACAGGAGAGTCTTTGGCCGAGAGTCTGGTTTGACAGGAGAGAGAGGCTTGGAACGAGAGTCAGGCAGGACAGGAGAGAGAGGCTTGGGACGAGAGTCAGGTAGGACAGGAGAGAAATGCTTAGGACGAGAGTCAGATCAGACTGAAGATACAGGCTTTGGACGAGAGTCAGGCTGGACAGGAGAGAGAGACTTGGGACGAGAGTCAGGCTGGGGAGGAGAAAGGAGCTTTGGACGAGAGTCAAGTCAGAAAGGGGACAGATGCTTTTGATGAGAGTCAGGCCAGACAGAAGAGAGAGGCTTGCGATGAGAGTGAGTCTGAACAGGAGAAAGAGGCTTCGGACGAGAGTCAGGCAGGACAGGAGAGAGAAGCTTGGGACTAGAGTCAGGCTTGACAGGAGATAGAGGCTTGGAGCGAGAGTGAAGTCAGACAGGAGAGAGAGGCTTGGGACGTGAGTTAGGCTTGAGAGGAGACAGGGGCTTGGGACGAGAGTCAAGTCAGAAAGGAGATGCTTGGCACGAGAGTCAGGCCAGACCGGAGAGAGAGGATTGGGATGAGAGTCAGGCATTACAGGAGAAAGAGGCTTCGGACGAGAGTCAGGCAGGACAGGAGAGAAATGCTTAGGATGAGAGTCAGATCAGACAGAAGATACAGGCTTTGGACGAGAGTCAGGCTGGACAGGAGAGAGAGACTTGGGACGAGAGTCAGGCTGGGGAGGAGAAAGGAGCTTTGGACGAGAGTCAAGTCAGAAAGGGGACAGATGCTTTTGATGAGAGTCAGGCCAGACAGAAGAGAGAGGATTGCGCTGAGAGTGAGGCTGAACAGGAGAAATAGGCGTCGGACGAGAGTCAGGCAGGACAGGAGAGAGAAGCTTGGGACTAGAGTCAGGCTTGACAGGAGATAGAGGCTTGGAGCGAGAGTGAAGTCAGACAGGACAGAGAGGCTTGGGACGAGAGTTAGGCTTGAGAGGAGACAGGGGCTTGGGACGAGACTCAAGTCGGAAAGGAGATGCTTGGGACGAGAGTCAGGCCAGACCGGAGAGAGAGGATTGGGATGAGAGTCAGGTATTACAGGAGAAAGAGGCTTCGGACGAGAGTCAGGCGGGACAGGATAGAGAAGCTTGGGACGAGAGTCAGGCTGGACAGGAGGGAGAGGCTTGGGACGAGAGTCAGGCTGGAGAGGGGACAGGGGCTTGGGACGAGAGTCAAGACAGAAAGGAGACAGATGCTTGGGACGAGAGTCAGGGCAAACAGGAGAGAGAGTCTTGGGATGAGAGTCAGGCAGGACAGGAGAAAGAGGCTTCGGACGAGAGTCAGGCAGGACAGGAGAGAGAAGCTTGGGACTAGAGTCAGGCTGGACAGGAGATGGAGGCTTGTAACGAGAGTGAAGTCAGACAGGAGAGAGAGGCTTGTGACGAGAGTCAGGATGGAGAGGAGAGAGTCTCTTTGGATGAGCGTCATGTAGGGAAGAGAGAGAGGCTTGTGACGTGAGTCAGTCTGGACAGGAGAGAGAAGTTTGTGACGAGAGTCAGGCTGGACAGGAGAGAGAGGCTTGGTACGAGAGTCAGGCAGGACAGGAGACAGAGACTTGGGACGAGAATCAGGCAAGACAGGAGAGAGAGGCTTGGGACGAGAGGCAGGCAAGACAGGATAGAGAGGTTTGGGGCGAGAGTGAGATCAGACAGGAGTGAGAGGCTTGAGACGAGAGTCAGGCAGGACAGGACAGGGAAGCTTCGGACGAGAGTCAGGCTGGACAGGAGAGAGAGGTTTGTGACGAGAGTCAGGGAAGACAGTAGAGAGATGCTTGGGACGAGAGTCAGATTAGAAAGGAGAGAGAGGCTTGGTATGAGAGTCAAGCTGGACAGGAGAGAGATCCTTAGGAAGAGAGTCAAGCAGGCAGAAGAGAGAGACTTTGGACGAGAGACAGGCAGGACAGGAGAGAGAGGCTTGGGACAAGTCAGGCTAGACAGGAGAGAGAGGCATAGGACGAGAGTCAGGCTGGAGAGGAGAGAGAGGCGTTGAACGAGTCAGGCTGGAGAGGAGACAGGGGCTTGTGACGAGAGTCAAGTCAGAAAGGAGATGCTTGGTACGAGAGTCTGTCCAGACAGGAGAGAGAGGCTTGGGACGAGAGTGAGGCAGGATAGGAAAAAGAGGCTTCGGAAGAGAGTCAGGCTGGACAGGAGAGAGAGGTTTGTGACGAGAGTCAGGGAAGACAGGAGAGAGATGCCTGGACGAGAGTCAGATTAGAAAGGAGAGAGAGGCTTGGTACGAGTCAGGCTGGATAGGTGAGAGATCCTTAGGAAGAGAGTCAAGCAGGCAGAAGAGAGAGACTTTGGACGAGAGACAGGCAGGACAGCAGAGAGAGGCTTGGGACGAGTCAGGCTAGACAGGAGAGAGAGGCTTGGGACGAAAGTCAGGCTGGAGAGGAGAGAGAGGCGTGGAACGAGAGTCAGGATGGAGAGGAGACAGGGGCTTGTGATGAGAGTCAAGTCAGAAAGGAGAGAGATGCTTGGTACGAGAGTCTGTCCAGACAGGAGAGAGAGGCTTGGGACGAGAGTGAGGCAGGACAGGAGAAAGAGGCTTCGGACGAGAGTCAGGCAGGACAGGAGAGAGAAGCTTGGGACTAGATTCAGGCTGGACAGGGGAGAGAGTGTTGGAACGAGAGTCAAGTCTTACAGGAGATAGAGGCTTGGGACGAGAGTCAGGATGGAGAAAAGACTGAGGCTTGGGACTAGAGACAGGTAGGCAGGAGAGTGACGCTTGGGACGAGAGTCAAGATGGACAGGAGAGAGAGGCTTGGGAAAAGAGTCAGGCTGGAGAGGAGAGAGAGGCTTAGAACGAGAGTCAAGTGAGACAGGAGAGAGAGTCTTAGGACGAGATTCAGGCTGGATAGGAGAGAGAAGCTTGGGACAAGAGTCAGGCAGGACAGGAGAGAGTGGCTTGGCACGAGTGTCAAGCTGGACAGGAGAGAGGAGCTTGGACAGAGAGTCAGGCTGAACAGGAGGGAGAAGCTTGGGACGAGAGTCAGGCAGGACAGGAGAGAGAGGATTGGAACAAGAGTCAGTTCAGACAGGAAAGAGAGGCTTGAGAGGAGAGTAATGCTGGAAAGGAGAGAGAGGCTTAGAACGAGAGTCAAGTCAGACAGGAGGGAGAGGCTAGGGTCTAGAGTCAGGCTGGACAGGAGAGAGAGGCTTGGGTCGAGAGTTAGGAAGGACAGGAGAGATATGGTTTGGGCGAGAGTCAGATCAGACAGGAGAGACAAGCTTGGGACGAGAGTGAGGCAGGACAGGAGAGAGTTTCTTGGGCCGAGAGTCTGGTTTGACACGAGAGAGAGGCTTGGAACGAGAGTCAGGCAGGACAGGAGAGAGAGGCTTGGGACGAGAGTCAGGTAGGACAGGAGAGAAATGCTTAGGACGAGAGTCAGATCAGACAGAAGATACAGGCGTTGGACGAGAGTCAGGCTGGACAGGAGAGAGAGATTTGGGATGAGAGTCAGGCTGGGGAGGAGAAAGGAGCTTTGGACGAGAGTCAAGTCAGAAAGGGGACAGATGCTTTTGATGAGAGTCAGGCCAGACAGAAGAGAGAGGCTTGCGATGAGAGTGAGGCTGAACAGGAGAAAGAGGCTTCGGACGAGAGTCAGGCAGGACAGGAGAGAGAAGCTTGGGACTAGAGTCAAGTCGGAAAGGAGATGCTTGGGACGAGAGTTAGGCCAGACCGGAGAGAGAGGCTTGGGATGAGAGTCAAGCATTACAGGAGAAAGAGGCTTCGGACGAGAGTCAGGCAGGACAGGAGAGAGAAGTTTGCGACTAGAGTCAGGCTGGACAGGAGATAAGGGCTTGGAACAAGAGTGAAGTCAGAGACGAGAGAGAGGCTTGGAACGAGAGTCAGCCTGGAGAGGAGAGAGTGTCTTTGGACGAGCGTCAGGTAGGCAAGAGAGAGAGGCTTGTGACGAGAGTCAGGCTGGGCAGCAGTGAGAGGCTTGGGACGAGAGTCAGGCAGGACAGGAGAGAGAAGCTTGGGACGAGAGTCAGGATGGACAGGAGAGAGAGGCTTGGGATGAGAGTCAGGCAATACATGAGAGAGAAGCTTGGGGCGAGAGTCAGATCAGACAGGAGAGAGAGGCTTGAGACGGGAGTCAGGCAGGATAGGAACGGGAAGTTTCGGACGGGAGTCAGGCTTGACAGGAGAGAGAGGTTTGTGACGAGAGTCAGGGAAGACAGGAGAGAGATGCTTGTGACGAGAGTCAGATCAGAAAGGAGAGTGAGGCTTGGGACGAGAGTCAGGCTTGACAGGAGAGAGAGGCTTGGTACGAGAATCAGGCTGGACAGGGAAGAGATCCTTGGGAAGAGAGTCAAGCAGGCAGAAGAGAGAGACTTTGGACGAGAGTCAGGCAGGATAGGAGAGAGAGAATTGGGAAGAAAGGCAGGCAGGATAAAAGAGAGAATCTTGGGACGAGAGTTAGGCTGGACAAGAGAGAGAGGCTGGGAACGAGAGTCAAGCAGGCAGGAGAGAGAGAGGCTTGGGACGAGAGTCGGGCTAGACTGGAGAGATAGGCTTGGGACAAGGGTCAGGGTGGACAGGAGAGAGAAGCTTAGGACTAGAGTCAGGCAGGACAGGAGAGAGAGGCTTGGGACGTGAGTCAGGCTGGACACGAGAGAGAAGCTTAGGACGAGAGTCAAGCATACAATAGAGGGAGGCTTGGGACGAGAGTCAGGCAGGACAGGAGAAAGATGTTTGGGACGAGAGTCAGGGTGGACAGGAGAGAGAAGCTTGGGACGAGTTCAGGCTGGATAGCAGAGAGAGGATTGGGACAAGACTCAGGCAGGACAGGAGAGAGAGGCTTGGGACGGGAGGCAGGCAGGATAAGAGAGAGAGGCTTGGGACGAGAGTTAGGCTGCACAAGAGAGAGAGGCTGGGAACGAGAGTCAAGCAGGCAGGAGAGAGAGGCTTGTGACGAGAGTCAGGCTACACTGGAGAGAGAGGCTTGGGACGAAAATCAGGCTTCAAAGGAGAGAGAAGCTTGGGATGAGAGTCAGGCTAGAGAGGAGAGAGAGGCTTGGGACGAGAGTC
This sequence comes from Panulirus ornatus, assembly GCF_036320965.1. Lineage (NCBI taxonomy): Eukaryota > Metazoa > Arthropoda > Malacostraca > Decapoda > Palinuridae > Panulirus > Panulirus ornatus. The sequence continues at coordinate 12,881,340 of NC_092235.1, forward strand.
AAGTCAGACAGGAGAGAGAGGCTTGGGACTAGGGTCAGGCTGGACACGAGAGAGAGGCTTGGGACGAGAGGCAGGCAGGATAAGAGAGGCTTGGGACGAGAGTTAGGCTGGACAAGAGAGAGAGACTGGGAACGAGAGTCAAGCAGGCAGGAGAGAGAGGCTTGGGACGAGAGTCAGGCTGGACAGGAGAGAGAGGCTTGGGACGAAAATCAGGCTTGAAAGGAGAGAGAAGCTTGGGACGAGAGTCAGGCTAGAGAGGAGAGAGAGGCTTGGGACGAGAGTCAACTCAGACAGGAGAGAGAGGCTTGGGACTAGGGTCAGGCTGGACACGAGAGAGAGGCTTGGGACGAGGGGCAGGCAGGATAAGAGAGAGAGGCTTGGGACGAGAGTTAGGCTGGACAAGAGAGAGAGTCTGAGAACGAGAGTCAAGCAGGCAAGAGAGAGAGGCTTGGGACGAGTCAGGCTAGAAAGGAGAGAGAGGCTTGGGACGAGAGTCAGGCTGGACAGGAGAGAGAAGCTTAGGACGAGAGTCAGGCAGGACAGGAGAGAGAGGATTGGGACGAGAATCAGGCTGGACAGGAGAGAGAAGCTTGGGACGAGAGTCAAGCAGGCAGTAGAGGGAGGCTTGGGACGAGAGTCAGGTCGGACAGGAGTAAGAGGTTTCGGACGAGAGTCAGGGTGGACAGGAGAGAGAGGCTTGGGACGAGAGTCAGGCTGGATAGGAGAGAGAGGCTTGGGACAAGAGTCAGGCAGGACAGGAGAGAGAGGCATAGAACGAGAGACAAGTCAGACAGGAGAGAAAGGCATAGGAAGAGAGTCAGATCAGACAGGAGAGAGTTTTGGGACGAGAGTCAGGCAGGACAGGAGATAGTGGCTTGGGACGAGAGTCAGGTAGGACAGGAGAGAGATGTTTGGGACGAGAGTCAGATCAGACAGAATTGACAGGCTTGGGACGAGAGTCAGGCTGAACAGGAGAGAGAGCCTTGGGACAAGAATCAGGCTGGAGAGGAGACAGGGGCTTGGGACGAGAGTCAAGTCAGAAAGGAGAGAGATGCTTGGAACGAGGTCAGGGCAGACAGGAGAGAGAGGCTTGGGATGAGAATCAGGCAGGACAGGAGAAAGAGGCTTCGGAGGAGAGTCAGGCGGGACAGGAGAGAGAAGCTTGGGACTAGAGTCAGGCTGGACAGGATATACATGCTTGGAACGAGAGTGAAGCCAGTCAAGAGAGAGAGTCTTTTGAAGAGTCAAGCTGGAGAGGAGAGAGATGCTTTGGACGAGCGTCAGGTAGGCAGGAGAGAGAAGCTTGGGAAGGGAGTCAGGCTGGACAGGAGAGAGATTTTTGGGACGAGAGTCAGGCAGGACTGGAGAGAGAGAGACTTGGGACGAGAATCAGGCAGGACAAGAGAGAGGGGTTTGCTATTAGAGCCAGGAAAGACAGGAGAGAGAGGCTTGGGGCGAAAGTCAGATCAGACAGGAGAGAGAGGCTTGAGACGAGACAGGCAGGACAGGACAGGGAAGCTTCGGACGAAAGTCAGGCTGGACAGGAGAGAGAGTTTTGTGACGAGAGTCAGATCAGACAGGAGAGACATGCTTGGGACGAGAGTAAGAATAGAAAGGAGAGAGTCTTGGTACTAGAATCAGGCTGGACAGGAGAGATATCCTTGGGAAGAGAGTCAAGCAGGCAGAAGAGAGAGACTTTGGACAAGAGTCAGGCAGGACAGGAGAGAGAGGCTTGTGACGAAAGGCATGCAGGATAAGAGAGAGAGGCTTGGGACGAGAGTTAGGCTGGACAAGAAAGAGAGGCGTTGAACGAGAGTCAAGCAGGCAGGAGAGAGAGGCTTGGGACGAGAGTCAGGCTATACAGAAGAGAGAGGCTTGGACGAGAGTCAGTGTGGACAGGATAGAGAAGCTTAGGACTAGAGTTAGGCAGGGCAGAAGAGAGAGGCTTGGGACGAGAATCAGGCTGGACAGGAGAGAGATCCTTGGGAAGAGAGTCAAGCAGGCAGAAGAGAGAGACTTTGGACGAGAGTTACGCAGGACAGGAGAGAGAGGCTTGGGACGAAAGGGAAACAGGATAAGAGAGAGAGGCTTGGGACGAGAGATAGGCTGGACAAGAGAGATGGGCTGGGAACGAGAATCAATCAGGCAGGAGAGAGAGGCTTGGGACGAGAGTCAGGCTACACAAGAGAGAGAGGCTTGGGACGAGAGTCAGGGTGGACAGGAGAGAGAAGCTTAGGACTAGAGTCAGGCAGGACAGGAGAGAGAGGCTTGGGAGGAGAGTCAGGCTGGAGAGGAGAAAGATCCTTGGGAAGAGAGTCCAGCAGGCAGAAGATAGAGACTTCAGACGAGAGTCAGGCAGGACAGGAGACAGAGGCTTGGGACGAGAAGCAGGCAGGATAAGAGAGAGAGGCTTGGGACGAGAGTTAGGCTGTACAAGAGAGACAGGCTGAGAACGAGAGTCAGGCAAGCAGGAGAGAGAGGCTTGGGACGAGAGTCAGGCTAGATAGGAGAGAGAGGCTTGGGAGGAGAGTCAGGCTGGAATGGAGAGAGAAGCTTAGGACGAGAGTCAGGCAGGACAGGAGAGAGAGGATTTGGACGAGAGTCAGGCTGGACAAGAGAGAGAAGCTTAGGACGAGAATCAATCAGGCAGTAGAGAGAGGCTTGGGACGAGAGTCAGGCCGGACAGGAGAAAGAGGTTTGGGACGAGATTCAAGGAGAGAGAAGCTTAGGACTAGAGTCAGGCAGGACAGGAGAGAGAAGCTTGGGTCGAGAGTAAGGATGGATAGGAGAGAGAGGCTTGGGACAAGAGTCAGGCAGGAGAGGAGAGAGGGGCTTTGAGCGAGAGTCAGGCAGGACAGAAGATAGAGGCTTGGAACGAGAGTCAGGCTGGACAGGAGAGAGAGGCTTGGGACGAGAGTCAGGCAGGACAGAAGAGAGAGGCTTGGGACGAGAGTCAGGCTGGACAGGAGAGAGATCCTTGGGAAGAGAGTCAAGCAGGCAGAAGAGAAAGACTTTGGACAAGCGTCAGGCAGGACAGGAGAGAGAGGCTTGGGACGAGAGTCAGGCTGGACAGGAGAGAGAAGTTTGGGACGAGAGTCAAGCAGGCAGTAGAGAGAGGCTTGGGACGAGAGTCAGGCTGGACAGGAGAAAGAGGTTTGGGACGAGATTCAGGGTGGAAAGGAGAGAGAAGCTTGGGACGAGAGTCAGGATGGATAGGAGAGAGAAGCTTGGGACGAGAGTCAGGATGGATAGGAGAGAGAGGCTTGGGACAAGAGTCAGGCAGGGGAGGAGAGAGGGGCTTTGAGCGAGAGTCAGGCGGGACAGAAGAGAGAGGCTTGGAACAAGAGAAAGGCTGGACAGGAGAAAGAGGTTTGGGACGAGAGTCAGGCTGGAGAGGAGAGAGAGGTTTGGGACGAGATTCAGGGGGGAAAGGAGAGAGAAGCTTGGGACGAGAGTCAGGATGGATAGGAGAGAGAGGCTTAGGACTAGAGTCATGCACGAGAGGAGAGAGAGGCTTGGGACGAGAGTCAGGCTGGACTGGAGAGAGATCCTTGGGAAGAGATTCAAGCAGGCAGAAGAGAGAGATTTTGGACGAGAGTCAGGCAGGACAGGAGAGAGAGGCTTGGGACGAGAAGCAGGCAGGATAAGAGAGAGAAGCTTGGGACTTGAGTCAGGCTGGACAGGAGAGAGAGGCTTAGAACGAGAGTCAAGTCAGATAGGAGAGAAGGGCATAGGGTGAGAGTCAAGCAGGTAGTAGAGAGAGTTTTGGGACGAGATTCAGGCAGGACAGGAGAAAGAGGATTGGGACGAGAGTCAGGCTGGAGAGGAGAGAGAGGCTTGGGACGTGAGTCAAATCAGACAGAAGAGTCAGGCTTGGGACGAGAGTCAGGCTGGACAGGAGAGAGAGGCTTTGGAAGAGTCAGGCTGTAGAGGAGAGAGAAGCTTGGGACGAGAGTCAAGTAGGTAGTAGAGAGAGGCTTGGGACGAGAGTCAGGCTGGACAGGAGAGAGAAGTTTGGGACGAGAGTCAAGCAGGCAGTAGAGAGAGGCTTGGGACGAGAGTCAGGCTGGACAGGAGAGAGAGGTTTGGGACGAGATTCATGGGGGACAGGAGAGAGAATCTTGGGGCGAGAGTCAGGATGGATAGGAGAGAGAGGCTTGGGGCAATAGTCAGGCAGGAGAGGAGAGAGGGGCTTTGAACGAGAGTCAGGCTGGACAGGAGAGAGAGGCTTAGGACTAGAGTCATGCAGGAGAGGAGAGAGAGGCTTGGGACGAGAGTCAGGCTGGACTGGAGAGAGATCCTTGGGAAGAGAGTCAAGCAGGCAGAAGAGAGAGATTTTGGACGATTCAGGCAGGACAGGAGAGAGAGGCTTGGGACGAGAAGCAGGCAGGATAAGAGAGAGAGGCTTGGGACGAGAGTTAGGCTGGAGAAGAGAGAGAGGCTGATAACGAGAGTCAAGCAGGCAGGAGAGAGACGCTTGGGACGAGAGTCAGGATAGACAGGAGAGAGAGGCTTGGGAGGAGAGTCAAGATGGACAGGAGAGAGAAGCTTAGGACGAGAGTCAGGCAGGACAGGAGATAGAGGCTTGGGAGGAGAGTCAGGCTGGACAGGAGAGAGAAGCTTGGGGCGAGAGTCAAGCAGGCAGTAGAGAGAGGCTTGGGACGAGAGTCAGGCTGGACAGGAGAAAGAGGTTTGGGACGAGAGTCAAGCAAGACAGGAGAAAGTGGTTTGGGACGAGATACAGGGGGTCAGGAGAGAGAAGCTTGGGACGAGAGTCAGTCTGGAGAGGAGAGAGAGGCTTGGAACAAGAGTCAGTCAGGAGAGGAGAGAGGGGCTTTGAGCGAGAGTCAGGCAGGACAGAAGAGAGAGGCTTGGAACGAGAGTCAGGCTGGACAGGAGAGAGAGGCTTTGGACAAGAGTCAGGCAGGACAGAAGAGAGAGGCTTTGGACTAGAGTCAGGCTGGACAGGAGAGGGAAGCTTGGGACGAGAGTCAAGCAGGCAGTAGAGAGAGGCTTTGGACGAGAGTCAGGATGGACAGGAGAGAGAGGCTTTGGAAGAGAGTCAGGCTGTAGAGAGAGACGCTTGGGACGAGAGTCAAGCAGGTAGTAGAGAGAGGCTTGGGACGAGTCAGGCTGGAGAGGAGAAAGAGGTTTGGGACGAGAGTCAGGGGGACAGGCGAGAGAAGCTTGGGACGAGAGTCAGGCTGGATAGGAGAGAGATGCTTGGGACAAGATTAAGGCAGGAGAGGAGAGAGGGGATTTGAGCGTTTGTCAGGCAGGACAGAAAAGAGAGGCTTGGAACGGGAGTCAGGCTGGACAGGAGAGAGAGAGGCTTGGGATGAGAGTCAGGCTGGACAGAAGAGAGATTCTTGGGACTAGAGTCAAGCTGGTCAGGAGAGAGAGGCTTAGAACGAGAGTCAAGTCAGAAAGGAGAGAAAGGCATAGGAAGAAAGTCAGATCAGGTTGGAGAGAGTTTTGGGACGAGAGTCAGGTAGGATAGGAGAGAGATGCTTGGGACAAGAGTCAGATCAGACAGAAGACACAAGCTTGGAACGAGAGTCAGGCTGGACAGGAGAGAGAGGCTTTGGACGAGAGTCAGGTTGGAGAGGAGACAGGGGCCTGGGACGAGAGTCAAGTCAGAAAGGAGACAGGTGCTTGGGACGAGAGCCAGGGCAGACAGAAGAGACAGGCTTCGGACGGGAGTCAGGCAGGACAGGAGAAAGAGGCTTCGGACGAGAGTTAGGCAGGACAAGAGAGAGAAGCTTTGGAAGAGAGTCATAGAGGTTAGGAGAGAGAGGCTTGTGACGAGAGTCAGGCTGGACAGGAGAGAGAGACTTGGGACGAGAGTCAGGCAGGAGAGGAGAGAGAGGCTTGGAACGAGAGTTAGGCTGGACAGGAGAGAGAGGCTTGTGACGAGAGTCAGGCTGGACAGGAGAGAGAGACTTGAGACGAGAGTCAGGCTGGAAAGGAGAGAGAGGCTTGGGACGAGAGCCAGGCAAGACAGGAGAGAGAGGCTTGGGGCGAGAGTCAGATCAGAAAGGAGAGAGAGGCTTGAGACGAGAGTCAGGCAGGACAGGACAGGGAATCATTGGACGAGAGTCAGGCTGGACAGGAGAAAGAGGTTTATGACGAGAGTCAGGGAAGACAGGAGAGAGATGCTTGGGACGAGTGTCAGATTAGAAAGGAGAGAGAGGCTTGGTACGAGAGTCAGGCTGGACAGGAGAGAGATCCTTGCGAAGAGAGTCAAGCAGGCAGAAGAGAGAGACTTTGGGCGAGAGTCAGTCAGGACAGGAGAGAGAAGCTTGCGACGAAAGGCAGGCATGATAAGAGAGAGAGGCTTGGGCCGAGAATTAGGCTGGAAAGAGAGAGAGGCTGGGAACGAGAGTCAAGCAGGCAGGAGAGAGAGGCTTTGGACGAGAGTCAGGCTAGACAGGAGAGAGTGGCCTGAGACGAGAGTGAGGGTGGACAGGAGAGAGAAGCTTAGGACTAGAGTCAGGCAGGACAGGAGAGAGAGGCTTGGGACGAGAGTCATGCTGGACAGGAGAGAGATCCTTTGGAAGAGAGTCCAGCAGACAGAAGAGAGAGACTTTGGACGAGAGTCAGGCAGGACAGGAGAGAGAGGCTTGGGAGGAGAAGCAGGCAGGATAAGAGAGAGAGGCTTGGGACGAGAGTCAGGCTGGAGAAAAGAGAGAGGCTGAGAACGAGTCATCCAGACAGGAGAGAGAGGCTTGGGACGAGAGTTAGGCTGGAGAAAAGAGAGAGGCTGAGAACGAGTCATCCAGACAGGAGAGAGAGGCTTGGGACGAGAGTCAGGCTAGACAGGAGAGAGAGGCTTGGAACGAGAGTCAGGGTGGACAGAGAGAGAAGGTTTAGGTCGAGAGTCAGGCAGGACAGGAAAAAGAGGCTTGGGACGAGAGTCAGGCTGGACAAGAGAAGCTTTGGACGAGAGTTAAACAGGTACTAGAGAGAGGCTTGGGACGAGAGTCAGGCTGGACAGGAGAAAGAGGTTTGGTACGAGAGTCAGAGGGGACAGGAGATAGAAGTTTGGACGAAATAGGCTGACGAAGAAGTTGGGACAGAGTCAAAGAGTTAGAGAGCGGGAGAAGTCAGGCGACAGGAAAGAGGTTTGACGAGAGTCATGGGAGGAAGAAGTGGACGAGATAGGGAAGGAGAGAGACTGGACAAGATTAGAGAAGGAGAGAGGGCTTAGCGGTCAGGCAGAGAAGAGAGCTTGAGGAGTAGGCTGGACGGAGAGAGGTGAAGAGATCAGCAAAAGAGAAGATGGAGAGAGCAACAGACAGAGAACTGGGAGAAGGGCAGGTAGAGTCAACGGTAGAGAGAGAGTTGGGCGAGTTCAGGAGAAGGAGAAGAGGATTGGAAGAGTCAGGCTGGAGAGGAGAGAAGTGGAGTGATCAATCAGACAAGAGAGCTTGGACGAGAGTCAGCTGGACAGGAAGAGAGCTTGGAAGAGCAGGCTAAGAGAGAGCTGGACGAGAGCATAGGTAGTAGAAGAGCTTGGACGAAGTCAGGGGACGGAGAGAAAGTTTGGGACGAGAGTCAACAGGCATAGAGAGGCTTGGACGAAGTAGCTGGACAGAGAGAGAGGTTTGGAGAGATTCATGGGGGACAGAGAGAGAATCTTGGGGCGAATCAGATGGATAGAGAGAGAGGCTGGGGCAATAGTAGGCAGAGAGGAGGAGGGCTTGAACGAGAGCGCTGACAGGAGAGAGAGGCTTGGACTAGAGTCAGCAGGAGGAAGAGAGGTGGGACGAGAGTCGGTGGACTGGAGAGATCCTTGGGAAGAAGTCAAGCAGCAGAAAGAGATTTGGACGATTCAGCAGGACAGGAGAGAGAGGCTTGGACGAGAAGCAGCAGATAAGAGAGAGAGGCTTGGGACGAGAGTTAGGCGGAGAAGAGAGAGAGGCTGATAACGAGAGTCAAGCAGGCAGGAGAGAGAGCTTGGGACGAGAGTCAGGATAGAAGGAGAGAGAGGCTTGGGACGAGAGTCATGCTGGACAGGAGAGAGATCCTTTGGAAGAGAGTCCAGCAGACAGAAGAGAGAGACTTTGGACGAGAGTCAGGCAGGACAGGAGAGAGAGGCTTGGGAGGAGAAGCAGGCAGGATAAGAGAGAGAGGCTTGGGACGAGAGTCAGGCTGGAGAAAAGAGAGAGGCTGAGAACGAGTCATCCAGACAGGAGAGAGAGGCTTGGGACGAGAGTTAGGCTGGAGAAAAGAGAGAGGCTGAGAACGAGTCATCCAGACAGGAGAGAGAGGCTTGGGACGAGAGTCAGGCTAGACAGGAGAGAGAGGCTTGGAACGAGAGTCAGGGTGGACAGGAGAGAGAAGGTTTAGGTCGAGAGTCAGGCAGGACAGGAGAAAGAGGCTTGGGACGAGAGTCAGGCTGGACAAGAGAAGCTTTGGACGAGAGTTAAACAGGTACTAGAGAGAGGCTTGGGACGAGAGTCAGGCTGGACAGGAGAAAGAGGTTTGGTACGAGAGTCAGAGGGGACAGGAGATAGAAGTTTGGGACGAGAATCAGGCTGGACAGGAGAGAGAAGTTTGGGACGAGAGTCAAATAGGTAGTTGAGAGAGGCTTGGGACGAGAGTCAGGCTGGACAGGAGAAAGAGGTTTGGGACGAGAGTCAGTGGGGACAGGAGAGAAGCTTGGGACGAGAGTCAGGCTGGATAGGAGAGAGATGCTTGGGACAAGATTAAGGCAGGAGAGGAGAGAGGGGCTTTTAGCGAGTCAGGCAGGACAGAAGAGAGAGGCTTGGAACTGGAGTGAGGCTGGACAGGAGAGAGAGGCGTAGAACGAGAGTCAAGTCAGAAAAGAGAGAAAGGCATAGGACGAGAGTCAGATCAAGACAGGCAGGAGGAAAATTTGTGGGGGGGAAACCCGAGGTAAGTCAGGCAGGCAGGAGATCAGAGGCTTGGACGAGAGTCAGTAGCAGGAGGAAGCTGGAAAGATAAGAGATAGGCGCTTGGAAAAGAGGTAGAGGAAGGTACAGAGTTACTTGGACGAGAGTCAGTAGAGAGAGAGCTTGGATGACAGGTGGACAGAGAGAGGTGACGAGAGTCAGGAGGAGGAGAGAAGCTTGGGACGAGCATTCGACAGAGAGAGAGTGACAGTCAGCAGGTGTGAGACAGTGGGACGAGAGCAGGCTGGACAGGAAGAGTTTGGACGGAGTAGAGGACAGGAGAGAAGGTGGAGAGAGTCAGGCTGGAAGGGAGAGACAGCTTGTGACGAGAGTCAGAGAGGTTGGACGAGAGTGGGCAAGAGTGGACGGAGAGTCAGGCTGAGAAGCAGGTAGAGAAGAGGGTTTGTGGAAGAGTAGGTGGAGACGGAGAAGGGTCATGGAGTCAGTGGGGACAGGAGAGAGAATCTGTGGGAACGAAGAAGTTCAGGCTGGATAGGAGTAGAGGATGCTTGGGACAAGATTAAGGCAGGAGAGGAGAGAGGGGCTTTAAGCGAGAGTCACGCAGGACAGGAGAGAGAGGCTTGGAACGGGAGTCAGGCTGGACAGGAGAGAGAGGCTTAGGACGAGGGTCAGGCTGGACAGAAGAGAGAGGCTTGGTACGAGAGTCAGGCTGGACAGGAGAGAGAGGCTTAGAACGAGAGTCAAGTCAGAAAAGAGAGAAAGGCATAGGAAGAGAGTCCGATCAGACAGGAGGGAGTTTTGGGATGAGAGTCAGGTAGGACAGGAGAGAGATGCTTGGGACGAGAGTCACATCAGACAGAAGAGACAGGCTTGGAAGGAGATTCAGGCTGGACAGGAGACAGAGGCTTGGGCGAGAGTCAGGTTGGAGAGGAGACAGGGGTTTGGGACGAGAGTCAAGTCAGAAAGGAGACAGATGCATGGGACGAGAGTCAGGGCAGACAGGAGAGAGAGGCTTGGAATGAGAGTCAGGCAGGACAGGAGAAAGAGGCTTCGTAACGAGAGTCAGGCAGGACAGGGGAGAGAATCTTGGGACTAGAGTCAGGCTAGACAGGAGATAGATGCTTCGAACGAGTGTGAAGTCAGACAGGAGAGAGAGGCTTGTGACGAGAGTCAGGCTGGAGAGTAGAGAGATGCTTTGGACGAGCGTCAGGTTGGCAGGAGAGAGAGGCTTGGGACGAGAGTCAGGCTGGACAGAAGAGAGAGGCTTGGGACTAGAGTCAGGCTGGACAGGAGAGAGAGGCTTAGAACGAGAGTGAAGTCATAAAAGAGAGAAAGGCATAGGACGAGAGTCAGATCAGACAGGAGAGACTTTTGGGACGAGAGTCAGGCAGGACAGGAGAAAGAGTCTTGGGATGAGAGTCAGGTAGGACAGAAGAGGTAGTAGAAAGAGGCTTGGGACGAGTATCAGGCTGGACAAGAGAAAGATTCTTGGAACGAGTGTGAGAGATGCTTGGAACAAGATTAAGGCAGGAGAGGAGAGAGGGGCTTTAAGCGAGAGTCACGCAGAACAGGAGAGAGAGGCTTGTGACGAGAGTCAGGCTGGAGAGGAGAGAGAGGCTTTGGACGAACGGCAGGTAGGCAGGAGAGAGAGGCTTGGGACGTGAGTCAGGCTGGACAGGAGAGAGAGGCATGGGAAGAGAGTCAGGCTGGACAAGAGAGAGAAGCTTGGGACGAGAGTCACACAGGACAGGAGAGAGAAGCTTTGGACGAGAGTCATGCAGGACAGGAGATAGGGGCTTGGAACGAGAGTCAGGCTGGACAAGAGTGAAAGGCTTGTGACGAGAGTCACCTGGATAGGAGAGAGAGGCTTGGGACGAGAGTCAGGCAGGACAGGCGAGAGATACTTCGGACGAGAGTCAGGCAGAACAGGAGAGAGAGGTTTGGGACGAGAGTCAGGCAAGACAGGAGAGAGAGGCTTTGGGCGAGAGTCAGATCAGACAGGAGAGAGAGGCTTTAGACGAGAGTCAGGCAGGACAGGACAGGGAAGCATCGGACGATAGTCAGGCTGGACAGGAGAGAGAGGTTTGTGACAAGAGTCAGGGAAGACATGAAAGAGATTCTTGGGACGAGAGTCAGATTAAAAAGGAGAGAGAGGCTTGGTACGAGAGTCAGGCTGGACAGGAGAGAGATCCTTGGGAAGAGAGTCAAGCAGGCAGAAGAAAGAGACTTTGGATGAGAGTCAGGCAGGACATGAGGGAGAGTCTTGGGACAAGAAGAAGGCAGGATAAGAGAGAGAGGCTTGGGACGAGAGTTGGGCTAGACAAGAGAGAGAGGATGGGAACGAGAGTCAAACAGGCAGGAGAGAGAGGCTTGGGACGAGAGTCATTCTAGACAGGAGAGAGAGGCTTGGGACGAGTCAGGCTGGACAGGAGAGAGAAGGTTAGGACGAGAGTCAGACAGGACAGGAGAGAGAGGCTTGGGACAAGAGTCAGGCTGGACAGGATAGAGAAGCTTGGGACGAGAGTCAAGCAGGCAGTAGAGATAGGCTTGAGACGAGAGTCAGGCTGCACAGGAGAAAGAGGTTTGGGACGAGAGTCAGTGGGGACAGGAGCGAGAAGGTTGGGACGAGAGTCAGGCTGGATAGGAGAGAGAGGCTTGGGACAAGAGTCAGCCAGGAGAGGAAAGAGGGGTTTTAAGCGAGAGTAAGGCAGGACAGAGGAGAGAGGCTTGGAACGAGAGTCAGGGTGGACAGGAGAGAGAGAGGCTTGGGACGAGAGTCAGGCTGGACAGGAGATAGATGCTTGGAACGAGAGTGAAGTCAGACAGGAGAGAGAGGTTTGGGACGAGAGTCAGGCTGGAGAGGAGAGAGATGCTTTGGACGAGCGTCAGGTAGGCAGGAGAGAGAGGCTTGGGACGTGAGTCAGGCTGGACAGGAGAGAGAAACTTGGGACGAGAGTTAAGCAGGTAGTAGAGAGAGGCTTGGGACGAGAGTCAGGCTGGACAGGAGAAAGAGGTTTGGGACGAGAGTCAGAAGGGTCAGGGGAGAGAAGCTTGGGATGAGAGTCAAGCAGGTACTAGAGAGAGGCTTGGGACGAGAGTCAGGCTGGACAGGAGAAATAGGTTTGGGACGAGAGTCAGGCTGGACAGGAGAGAGATACTTGGGACGAGAGTCAGGCTGGATAGGAGAGAGATGCTTGGGACAAGATTAAGGCAGGAGAGGAGAGAGGGGTTTTGAGCGAGAGTCACGCAGGACAGAAGAGAGAGGCTTGGAACGGGAGTCAGGCTGGACAGGAGAGAGAGTCTTAGAACGAGAGTCAAATCAGAAAAGAGAGAAAGGCATAGGACGAGAGTCCGATCAGACAGGAGGGAGTTTTGGGATGAGAGTCAGGGAGGACAGGAGATAGAGTCTTGGGACGAGAGTCAGGTAGGACAGGAGAGAGATGCTTGGGACGAGAGTCACATCAGACAGAAGAGACAGGCTTGGAAGGAGATTCAGGCTGGACAGGAGACAGAGGCTTGGGCGAGAGTCAGGTTGGAGATGAGACAGGAGTTTGGGACGAGAGTCAAGTCAGAAAGGAGACAGATGCTTGGGATGAGAGTCAGGGCAGACAGGAGAGAGAGGCTTGGGATGAGAGTCAGGTAGGACAGGAGAAAGAGGCTTCGTAACGAGAGTCAGGCAGGACAGGAGAGAGAAGCTTGGGACTAGAGTCAGGCTGGACAGGAGATAGATGCTTCGAACGAGTGTGAAGTCAGACAGGAGAGAGAGGCTTGTGACGAGAGTCAGGCTGGAGAGGAGAGAGATGCTTTGGACGAGCGTCAGGTTGGCAGAAGAGAGAGGCTTGGGACGAGAGTCAGGCTGGACAGAAGAGAGACTTGGGACTAGAGTCAGGCTGGACATTAGAGAGAGGCTTAGAACGAGAGTGAAGTCATAAAAGAGAGAAAGGCATAGGACGAGAGTCAGATCAGACAGGAGAGACTTTTGGGACGAGAGTCAGGCAGGACAGAAGAAAGAGTCTTGGGATGAGAGTCAGGTAGGACAGGAGAGGGATGCTTGGGACGAGAGTCATATCAAACAGAAGAGACAGGCTTGGGACGAGAGTCAGGCTGGACAGGAGAGAGAGGCTTGGGACGAGAGTCAGGTTGGAGAGGAGACAGGGGCTTGGGACGAGAGTCAAGTCAAACAGGAGATAGATGCTTGGGACGAGAGTCAGGGCAGACAGGAGAGAGAGGCTTGGGATGAGAGTCAGGCAGGACAGGAGAAAGAGGCTTCGGACGAGAGTCAGGCAGGACAGGAGAGAGAAACTTGGGACTAGAGTCAGGCTGGACAGGAGATAGATGCTTGGAACCAGAGTGAATCAGACAGGAGAAAGAGGCTTGTGACGAGAGTCAGGCTGGAGAGGAGAGAGAGGCTTTGGTCGAGCGTCAGGAGAGGAGAGAAAGGCTTGTGACGAGAGTCAGGCTGGAGAGGAGAGAGAGGCTTGGGGAGTGAGTCAGGCTGGACAGGAGAGAGAGGCATGGGAAGAGAGTCAGGCTGGACAAGAGAGAGAAGCTTGGGACGAGAGTCACGCAGGACAGGAAAGAGAAGCTTTGGACGAGAGTCATGCAGGACAGGAGATAGGGGCTTGGAACGAGAGTCAGGCTGGACAGGAGAGGGACGCTTGTGACGAGAGTCACCTGGACAGGAGAGAGAGGTTTGGGACGAGAGTCAGGCAGGACAGGCGAGAGATACTTGGGACGAGACTCAGGCAGAACAGGAGAGAGAGGCTTGGGACGAGAGTCAGGCAAGACAGGAGAGAGAGGCTTGGGACGAGAGTCAGATCAGACAGGAGAGAGAGGCTTGAGACGAGAGTCAGGCAGGACAGGACAGGGAAGCTTCAGACGATATTCAGGCTGGACAGGAGAGAGAGGTTTGTGACTAGAGTCAGGGAAGACAGGAGAGAGATGCTTGGTACGAGAGTCAGATTAGAAAGGAGAGAGAGGCTTGGTACGATAGTCAGGCTGGACCTGAGAGAGATCCTTGGGAAGAGAGTCAAGCAGGCAGAAGAGAGAGACTTTGGACGAGAGTCAGGTATGACAGGAGAGAGAGTCTTGGGACCAGAAGAAGGCAGGATAAGAGAGAGAAGCTTCGGACGAGAGTCAGACTGGATAGGAGAGAGAGGCTTTGGACAAGAGTGAGGCAGGAGAGGGGAGAGGGGATTTGAGCGAAAGCCAGGTAGGACAGAAGAGAGAGGCTTGGATCGAGAGTTAGGGTGGACAGGAGAGAGAGGCTTGGGACAAGAGTCGTGCTGTAAAGGAGATAAATGCTTGGAACTAGAGTGAAGTCAGACAGGAGAGAGAGGCTTGGGACGAGAGTCAGGCTGGAGAGGAGAGAGATACTTTGGAAGAGCGTCAGGTAGGAAGGAGTGAGAGGCTTGGGACGTGAGTCAGGCTGGACAGGAGAGAGAATGTTAGGACGAGAATCAGGCAGGACAAAAGAGAGAGAGGCTTGGGACGAGAGTCAGGCAGGACAGGAGAGAGAAACTTGGGACGAGAGTCAAGCAGGTAGTAGAGAGAGGGTTGGGACGAGAAGTCAGGCTGGAGAGGAAAAAGAGGTTTGGGACGAGAGTCAGAGGGGACAGGAGAGAGAAGGTTGGGACGAGAGTCAGGCTGGACAGGAGAGAGAAGCTTGGGACGAGAGTCAAGCAGGTAGTAGAGAGTGGCTTGGGACGAGAGTCAGGCTGGACAGGAGAAATAGGTTTTGGACGAGACTCAGGCAGGACAGGAGAGAGAAGCTTGGGACGAGAGTCAGGCTGGATAGGAGAGAGATGCTTGGGACAAAATTAAGGCAGGAGAGGAGAGAGGGGCTTTGAGCGAGAGTCAGGTAGGACAGAAGAGAGAGGCTTGGGACGAGGGTCAGGCTGGACAGAAGATAGAGGCTTGGGGCAAGAGTCAGGCTGGACAGGAGAGAGAGTCTTGGGACGAGAGTCAGGTTGGAGAGGAGACACGGGCTTGTGACTAGAGTCAAGTCAGAAAGGAGACAGATGCTTGGGACGAGAGTCAGGGCAGACAGGAGAGAGAAGCTTGGGATGAGAGTCAGGCAGGACAGGAGAAAGAGGCTTGGGACGAGAGTCATGCTGGAGAGGAGAGAGAGGCTTTGGACGAGCGTCAGGTAGGTAGGAGGGAGAGGCTTGGGTCGTGAGTCAGGCTGGACAGGAGAGAGGGGCTTGGAATGAGAATCAGACTGGACAGGAGAGAAACGCTTGTGACGAGAGTCACCTGGATTGGAGAGAAAGGCTTGGGACGAGAGTCAGGCAGGACAGGCGAGGGATACTTGGGACGAGAGTCAGGCAGGAAAGGAGAGAGAGGCTTGGGACGAGAGCCAGGCAAGACAGGAGAGAGAGGCTTTGGGCGAGAGTCAGATCAGACAGGAGAGAGAGGCTTCAGACGAGAGTCAGGCAGGACAGGACAGGGAAGCTTCGGACGAGAGTCTGGCTGGACAGGAGAGAGAGGTTTGTGACCAGAGTCAGGGAAGACATGAGAGAGATGCTTGGGACGAGAGTCAGATTTGAAAGGAGAGAGAGGCTTGGTAAGAGAGTCAGGCTGGACAGGAGAGAGATCCTTGGGAAGAGAGTCAAGAAGGCAGAAGAGAGAGACTTTGGACGAGAGTCAGGCAGGACAGGAGAGAGAGTCTTGGGACGAGAAGAAGGCAGGATTAGAGAGATAGGCTTAGGACGAGAGTTAGGCTAGACAAGATAGAGAGGCTGGGAAGGAGAGTCAGGCAGGACGGGAGAGAGAGGCTTGGGACGAGAAGAAGGCAGGATAAGAGAGAGAAGCTTGGGACGAGAGTTAGGCTAGACAAGAGAGAGAGCTCCTTGGGACGAGAGTCAGATTAGAAAGGAGAGAGAGGCTTGGTAAGAGAGTCAGGCTGGACAGGAGAGAGATCCATGGGAAGAGAGTCAAGAAGGCAGAAGAGAGAGACTTTGGACGAGAGTCAGGCAGGACAGGAGAGAGAGTCTTGGGACGAGAAGAAGGCATGATAAGAGAGATAGGCTTAGGACGAGAGTGAGGCTAGACAAGATAGAGAGGGTGGGAACGAGAGTCAGGCAGGACGAGAGAGAGAGGCTTGGGACGAGAAGAAGGCAGGATAAGAGAGAGAGGCTTGGGACGAGAGTTAGGCTAGACAAAAGAGAGAGGCTGGGAACGAGAGTCAAGCAGGCAGGAGAGAGAGGCTTGGGACGAGATACAGGCTAGACAGGATAGAGAGGCTTGGGACGAGTCAGGCTGGATAGGAGGGAGAAGGATAGGACGAGAGTCAGGCTGGAGAGGAGAGAGATGCTTTGGACGAGCGTCAGGTAGGCAGGGGAGAGAGGCTTGTGACGTGAGTCAGGCTGGACAGGAGAGAGAAGGTTAGGACGAGAGTCAGGCAGGACAGGAGAGAGAGGCTTGTGACGAGAGTCAGGCTGGACAGGAGAGAGAAGCTTGGGACGAGAGTCAAGCAGGTAATCGAGAGAGGCTTGGGACGAGAGTCAGCCTGGACAGGAGAAAGAGGTTTGGAACGAGAGTCAGAGGGGACAGGAGAGAGAAGCTTGGGACGAGAGTCAGGCTGGACAGGAGAGAGAAGCTTGGGACGAGAGTCAAACAGGTAGTAGATAGAGGCATATGACGAGAGTCAGGCTGGACAGGAGAAAGAGGTTTTGGACGAGAGTCAGGCAGGATAGGAGAGAGAAGCTTGGGACGAGAGTCAGGCTGGATAGGAGAGAGATGCTTGGGACAAGATTAAGGCAGGAGAGTAGAGAGTGGCTTTGAGCGAGAGTCAGTCAGGACTGAGGAGAGAGCGTTGGAACGGTAGTCAGGCTGGACAAGAGAGAGACGCTTGGGACGGGGGTCAGGCTGGACAGAAGAGAAAGGCTTGGGACTAGATTCAGGCTGGACAGGAGAAAGAGGCTTAGATCGAGAGTCAAGTCAGAAAAGAGAGTAAGGCATAGGACGAGAGTCAGATCAGACAGGAGAGAGTTTTGGAACGAGAGTAAGGCAGGACAGGAGAGAGATGCTTGGGACGAGAGTCACATCAGACAGAAGAGACAGGCTTAGAAGGAGAGTCAGGCTGGACAGGAGGGAGAGGCTTGGGACGAGAGTCAGGTTGGAGAGGACGCAGGGATTCGGGACGAGATTTAAATCAGAAAGGAGACAGATGCCCGGGCCGAGAGTCAGGGCAGGCAGGAGAGAGAGGCTTGGGATGAGTCAGGCAGGACAGGAGAAAGAGGCTTCGTAACGAGAGTCAGGCAGGAAAGGAGAGAGAAGCTTGGGACTAGTGTCAGGCTGGACTGGAGATAGATGCTTGGAACGAGAGTGAAGTCAGACAGGAGAGAGAGGCTTGTGACGAGAGTCAGGCTGGAGAGGAGAGAGAGGCTTTGGTCGAGCGTCAGGTAGGCAGGAGAGAGAGGCTTGGGACGTGAGTCAGGCTGGACAGGAGAGAGAGGCATGGGAAGAGAGTCAGGTTGGAGAAGAGGGAGAAGCTTGTGACTAGAGTCACGCAGGACAGGAGAGAGAAGCTTTGGACGAGAGTCATGCAGGACAGGAGAGAGGGTCTTGGAACGAGAGTCAGGCTGGACAGGAGAGAAACGCTTGTGACGAGAGTCACCTGGATAGGAGAGAGAGGCTTGGCACGAGAGTCAGGCAGGACAGGCGAGAGATACTTGGGACGAGAGTCAGGCAGGAAAGGAGAGAGAGGCTTGGGACGAAAGCTAGGCAAGACAGGAGAGAGAGGCTTTGGGCGAGAGTCAGATCAGACAGGATAGAGAGGCTTTAGACGAGAGTTAGGCAGGACAGGACAGGGAAGCCACGGACAATAGTCAGGCTGGACAGTAGAGAGAGGTTTGTGACTAGGGCCAGGGAAGACAGGAGAGAGATGCTTGGGACGAGAGTCAGATTAGAAAGGAGAGAGAGGCTTGGTACGAGAGTCAGGCTGCACAGTAGAGAGATCCTTCGGAAGAGAGTCAAACAGGCAGAAGAGAAAGACTTTGGACGAGAGTCAAGCAGGACAGGAGAGTCTTGGGACGAGAAGAAGGCAGGATAAGAGAGAGAGGCTTGGGACGAGAGTTGGGCTAGACAAGAGAGAGAGGCTGGGAACGAGAGTCAAGCAGGCAGGAGAGAGAGATTCTTGGGACGAGAGTCAGGCTAGACAGGAGAGAGATGCTTGGGACGAGAGTCAGGCTGGACAGGAGAAAGAGGTTTGGGACGAGAGTTAGGCAGGACAGGAGAGAGAGGCTTGGAACGGGAGTCGGGCTGGACAGGATAGAGAAGCTTGGGACGAGAGTCAAGCAGGCAGTGGAGAGAGGCTTGGGACGAGAGTCAGGCTGGACAGGAGAAAGAGGTTTGGGACGAGAGTCAGTGGGGACAGGAGAGAGAAGCTTAGGATGAGAGTCAGGCTGGATAGGAGAGAGAGGCTTGGGACAAGAGTCAGGCAGGAGAGGAGAGAGGGGTTTTAAGCGAGAGTCAGGCAGGACAGAAGAGAGAGGCTTGGAACAAGAGTCAGGCTGGACAGGAGATAGAGGATTGGGACGAGAGTCAGGCTGGACAGAAGAGAGAGGCTTGGGATTACAGTCAGGCTGGACAGGAGAGTGAGACTTAGAGCGAGAGTCAAGTTAGAAAAGAGAGAAAGGCATATGACGAGAGTCAGATCAGAGAGGAGAGACTTTTGGGACGAGATTCAGTCAGGACAGGAGATAGAGGCTTGGGAAGAGAGTCAGGCTGGAGAGGAGAGAGAGGCTTTGGACGAGTGTCAGGTAGGCAGGCGAGAGAGGCTTGGGACATGAGTCAAGCTGGACAGGAGAGAGAAGGTTAGGACGAGAGTCAGGCAGGACAGGAGAGAAAGGCTTGGGACGAGAGTCAGGCTGGACAGGAGAGAGACGCTTGGGAAGAGAGTCAAGTAGGTAGTAGAGAGAGGCTTGGGACGAGAGCCAGGCTGGAAAGGAGAAAGAGGTTTGGGCACGAGAGTCAGAGGGGACAGGAGAGAAAAGCTTGTGACGAGAGTCAGGCTGGACAGGAGAGAGATGCTTGGGACGAAAGTCAAGCAGGTAGCAGAGAGTGGCTTGGGACGAGAGTCAGGCTGGACAGGAGAAAGAGGTTTTGGACAGGAGTCAGTGGGGACATGAGAGAGAAGATTGGGATGAGAGTCAGGCTGGATAGGAGAGAGATGCTTGGGACAAAATTAAGGCAGGAGAGGAGAGAGGGGGTTTGAGCGAGAGTCAGGCAGGACAGAAGAGAGAGGCTTGGAACGGGAGTCAGGCTGGACAGGAGATAGAGGCTTGGGACGAGAGTCAGGCTGGACAGAAGAGAAAGGTTTGGGACTAGAGTCAGTCTGGACAGGAGAGAGATCCTTGGGAAGAGAGTCAAGCAGGCAGAAGAGAGAGACTTTGGACGAGAGTCAGGCAGGACAGGAGAGAGAGTCTTGGGACGAGAAGAAGGCAGGATAAGAGAGAGAGGCTTGGGACGAAAGTTAGACTAGACAAGAGAGAGAGGCTGGGAACGAGAGTCAAGCAGGCAGGAGAGAGATTCTTGGGACGAGATTCAGGCTAGACAGGAGAGAGATGCTTGGGACGAGTCAGGCTGGATAGGAGGGAGAAGGTTAGAACGAGAGTCAAGCAGGTAGTGGAGAGAGGCTTGGGACGAGAGTCAGGCTGGACAGGAGAAAGCGGTTTGGGACGAGAGTCAAGGGGGACAGGAGAGAGAAGCTTGGGACGAGAGTCAGCCTGGATAGGAGAGAGAGGCTTGGGACAAGAGTCAGGCAGGAGAGGAGAGAGGGGTTTTAAGCGAGAGTCAGGCAGGACAGAAGAGAGAGGCTTGGAACGAGAGTCAGGCTGGACAGGAGATAGAGGATTGGGACGAGAGTCAGGCTGGACAGAAGAGAGAGGCTTGGGATTACAGTCAGGCTGGACAGGAGAGTGAGACTTAGAGCGAGAGTCAAGTTAGAAAAGAGAGAAAGGCATATGACGAGAGTCAGATCAGAGAGGAGAGACTTTTGGGACGAGATTCAGTCAGGACAGGAGATAGAGGCTTGGGAAGAGAGTCAGGTAGGACAGGAGAGAGATGCTTGGAACGAGAGTGAAGCAGGTAGTAGAGAGGGGCTTGGGACGAGAGTCAGGCTGGACAGGAGAGAGAGGCTTGGGACGAGAGTCACATCAGACAGAGGAGACAGGCTTGGGACGAGAGTCAGGCTGGACTGGAAAGAGAGGCTTGGGACGAGAGTCAGGTTGGAGAGGAGACAGGGGATTGGGACGAGAGTCAAGTTAGAAAGGAGACAAATTCTTGGGACGAGAGTCAGGGCAGACAGGAGAGAGAGGCTCTGGATGAGAGTCAGGCAGGACAAGAGAAAGAGGCTTCGGACGAGAGTTAGGCATTACAGAAGAGAGAGGCTTGGGACGAGAGTCAGGCTGGACAGGAGATAGATGCTTGAACGAGAGTGAAATCAGACAGGAGAGATAGGCTTGTGACGAGAGTCAGGCTGGAGAAGAGAGAGAGGCTTTGGACGAGCGTCAGGTAGGCAGGAGAGAGAGGCTTGGGACGTGAGTCAAGCTGGACAGGAGAGAGAAGGTTAGGACGAGAGTCAGGCAGGACAGGAGAGAGAGGCTTGGGACGAGAGTCAAGCAGGTAGTAGAGAGAGGCTTGGGACGAGAGTCAGGCTGGACAGGAGAAAGAGGTTTGGGACGAGAGTCAGAGGAGACAGGTGAGAGAAGCTTGGGACGAGAGTCAGGGTGGACAGGAGAAAAAAGCTTAGGACGAGAGACAAGCAGGTAGAAGAGAGAGGCTTGGGACGAGAGTCAGGCTGGACAGGAGAGAGAGGCTTGGGACGAGAGTCAGGTTGGAGAGGAGACAGGGGCTTGGGACGAGAGTCAAGTCAGAAAGGAGACAGATGCATGGGACGAGAGTCAGGGGAGAACGGAGAGAGAGGCTTGGGATGAGAGTCAGGCAGGACAGGAGAAAGAGGCTTCGTAACGAGAGTCAGGCAGGACAGGAGAGAGAAGCTTGGGACTAGAGGCAGGCTGGACAGGAGATAGATGCTTGGAACCAGAGTGAAGTCAGACAGGAGAGAGAGGGTTTTGACGAGAGTCAGGCTGGAGAGGAGAGAGAGGCTTTGGACTAGCGTCAGGTAGGCAGGAGAGAGAGGCTTGGGACGTGAGTCAGGCTGGACAGGAGAGAGAGGCATGGGAAGAGAGTCAGGCTGGACAAGAGAGAGAAGCTTGTGACTAGAGTCACGCAGGACAGGAGAGAGAAGCTTTGGACGAGAGTCATGCAGGACAAGAGAGAGGGGCTTGGAACGAGAGTCAGGCTGGACAGGAGAGAAAGGCTTGTGACGAGAGTCACCTGGATAGGAGAGAGAGGCTTGGGACTAGAGTCAGGCAGGACAGGCGAGAGATACTTGGGACGAGAGTCAGGCAGGACAGGAGAGAAAGGTTTGGGACGAGAGCCAGGCAAGACAGGAGAGAGAGGCTTTGGGCGAGAGTCAGATCAGACAGGAGAGAGAGGCTTTAGACGAGAGTTAGGCAGGACAGGACAAGGAAGCTTCGAACGAGAGTCAGGCTGGACAGGAGAGAGAGGTTTGTGACTAGAGTCAGGGAAGACAATAGAGAGATGCTTGGGACGAGAGTCAGATTAGAAAGGAGAGAGAGGCTTGGTACGAGATTCAGGCTGGACAGGAGAGAGATCCATGGGAAGAGAGTCAAGAAGGCAGAATAGAGAGACTTTGGACGAGAGTCAGGCAGGACAGGAGAGAGAGCCTTGGGACGAGAAGAAGGCAGGATAAGAGAGAGAGGCTTGGAACGAGAGTTAGGCTAGAAAAGATAGAGAGGCTGGGAACCAGAGTCAGGCAGGACAGGAGAGAGAGGCTTGTGACGAGAAGAAGGCAGGATAAGAGAGAGAGGCTTGGGACGAGAGTTAGGCTAGACAAGAGACAGAGTCTGGGAACGAGAGTCAAGCAGGGAGGAGAGAGGCTTGGGACGAGATACAGGCTAGACAGGAGAGAGAAGCATGGGACGAGTCAGGCTGGATAGAAGGGAGAAGGTTAGGACGAGAGTCAGGCAGGCCAGGAGGGAGAGAGGCTTGGGAAGAGAGTCAGGCTAGAGAGGAGAGAGATGCTTTGGACGAGCGTCAGGTAGGCAGAAGAGAGAGGCTTAGGACGTGAGTCAGGCTGGACAGGAGAGAGAAGGTTAGGACGAGAGTCAGGCAGGACAAGAGAGAGAGGCTTGTGACGAGAGTCAGGCTGGACAGGAGAGAGAAGCTTTGGACGAGAGTCAAGCAGGTAATCGAGAGAGGCTTGGGACGAGTTTCAGGCTTTACAGGAGAAAGAGGGGTGGGACGAGAGTCAGAGGGGACAGGAAAGAGAAGCTTGGGACGAGAGTCGGTGTGGACAGGAGAGAGAAGCTTGGGACGAGAGTCAAGCAGGTAGTATAGAGAGGCTTGGGACGAGAGTCAGGCAGGACAGGCGAGAGATACTTGGGACGAGAGTCAGGCAGGACAGGAGAGAGAGGTTTGGGACGAGAGCCAGGCAAGACAGGAGAGAGAGGCTTTGGGCGAGAGTCAGATCAGACAGGAGAGAGAGGCTTTAGACGAGAGTTAGGCAGGACAGGACAAGGAAGCTTCGAACGAGAGTCAGGCTGGACAGGAGAGAGAGGTTTGTGACTAGAGTCAAGGAAGACAATATAGAGATGCTTGGGACGAGAGTCAGATTAGAAAGGAGAGAGAGGCTTGGTACGAGATTCAGGCTGGACAGGAGAGAGATCCATGGGAAGAGAGTCAAGAAGGCAGAATAGAGAGACTTTGGACGAGAGTCAGGCAGGACAGGAGAGAGAGTCTTGGGACGAGAAGAAGGCAGGATAAGAGAGAGAGGCTTGGAACGAGAGTTAGGCTAGAAAAGATAGAGAGGCTGGGAACCAGAGTCAGGCAGGACAGGAGAGAGAGGCTTGTGACGAGAAGAAGGCAGGATAAGAGAGAGAGGCTTGGGACGAGAGTTAGGCTAGACAAGAGACAGAGTCTGGGAACGAGAGTCAAGCAGGGAGGAGAGAGGCTTGGGACGAGATACAGGCTAGACAGGAGAGAGAAGCATGGGACGAGTCAGGCTGGATAGAAGGGAGAAGGTTAGGACGAGAGTCAGGCAGGCCAGGAGGGAGAGAGGCTTGGGAAGAGAGTCAGGCTAGAGAGGAGAGAGATGCTTTGGACGAGCGTCAGGTAGGCAGAAGAGAGAGGCTTAGGACGTGAGTCAGGCTGGACAGGAGAGAAAAGGTTAGGACGAGAGTCAGGCAGGACAAGAGAGAGAGGCTTGTGACGAGAGTCAGGCTGGACAGGAGAGAGAAGCTTTGGACGAGAGTCAAGCAGGTAATCGAGAGAGGCTTGGGACGAGTTTCAGGCTTTACAGGAGAAAGAGGGGTGGGACGAGAGTCAGAGGGGACAGGAAAGAGAAGCTTGGGACGAGAGTCGGTGTGGACAGGAGAGAGAAGCTTGGGACGAGAGTCAAGCAGGTAGTATAGAGAGGCTTGGGACGAGAGTCAGGCAGGACAGGCGAGAGATACTTGGGACGAGAGTCAGGCAGGACAGGAGAGAGAGGCTTGGGACGAGAGCCAGGCAAGACAGGAGAGAGATGCTTTGGGCGAGAGTTAGATCAGACAGGAAAGAGAGGCTTTAGACGAGTCAGGCAGGACAGGGCAGGGAAGCTTCGGACGAGAGTCAGGCTGGACAGAAGAGAGAGGCTTGGGACTAGAGTCAGTCTGGACAGGAGAGAGAGGCTTAGAACGAGAGTCAAGTCAGAAAAGATAGAAAGGCATAGGAAGAGAGTCCGATCGGACAGGAGAGAGTTTTGGGACGAGAGTCAGGGAGGACAGGAGACAGAGTCTTGGGACGAGAGTCAGGGAGGACAGGAGAGAGATGCTTGGGACGAGAGTCACATCAGACAGAAGAAACAGGCTTGGAAGGAGAGTCAGGCTGGACAGGAGAGAGAGGCTTGGAAGGAGAGTGAGGCTGGACAGGAGAGAGAGGCTTGGGACGGGAATCAGGTTGGAGAGGATACAGGGGTTTGTGACGAGAGTCAAGTCAGAAAGAAGACAGATGCTTGGAACGAGAGTCACGGCAGACAGGAGAGAGAGGCTTGGGATAAGAGTCAGGCTGGACAGGAGAAAGACCCTTCGTAATGAGAGTCAGGCAGGACAGGAGAGAGAAGCTTGGGACTAGAGTCAGGCTGGACAGGAGATAGATGCTTGGAACGAGAGTTAAGTCAGACAGGAAAGAGAGGCTTGGGACGAGGGTCAGGCTGGAGAGGAGAGAGCGGCTTTGGACGAGCGTCAGGTAGGCAGGAGAGAGAGGCTTGGGACGTGAGTCAGGCTGGCCAGGAGATAGAGGCATGGGAAGAGAGTCAGGCTGGACAGGAGATAGATGCTTGGAACGAGAGTTAAGTCAGACAGGAAAGAGAGGCTTGGGACGAGGGTCAGGCTGGAGAGGAGAGAGAGGCTTTGGACGAGCGTCAGGTAGGCAGGAGAGAGAGGCTTGGGACGTGAGTCAGGCTGGCCAGGAGATAGAGGCATGGGAAGAGAGTCAGGCTGGACAAGAGACAGAAGCTTGGGACGAGAGTCACGCAGGACAGGAGAGAGAAGCTTTGGACGAGAGTCATGCAGGACAGGAGAGAAGGGCTTGGGATGAGAGCCAGGCAAGACAGGAGAGAGAGGCTTTGGGCGAGAGTCAGATCAGACGGGAGAGAGAGGCTTAAGACGAGAGTCAGGCAGGACAGGACAGGGAAGCTTCGGACGAGAGTCAGGCTGGACAGGAGAGATAAGTTTGTGACTAGAGTCAGGGAAGACAGGGGAGAGATGCTTGGGACGAGAGTCAGATTAGAAAGGAGAGAGAGGCTTGTTACGAGAGTCAGGCTGGACAGGGGAGAGATCCTTGGGAAGAGAGTCAAGAAGGCAGAAGAGAGAGACTTTGGACGAGAGTCAGGCAGGACAGTAGAGAGAGTCTTGGGACGAGAAGAAGGCAGGATAAGAGAGATAGGCTTGGGACGAGAGTTAGGCTAGAGAAGATAGAGAGGCATGGAACGAGAATCAGTCTGGACAGGACGAGAAGAAGGCAGGATAAGAGAGAGAGGCTTGGGACGAGAGTTAGGCTAGACAAGAGAGAGAGGCTGGGAACGAGAGTAAAGCAGGTAGGAGAGAGAGGCTTGGGACGAGATACAGGCTAGACAGGAGAGAGAGGCTTGGGACGAGTCAGGCTGGATAGGAGGGAGAAGATTAGGACGAGAGTCAGGTAAGACAGGAGAGAAAGGCTTGGGACGAAAGTCAGGCTGGAGAGGAGAGAGATGCTTTGGACGAGCGTCAGGTAGGCAGGAGAGAGAGGCTTAGGACGTGAGTCAGGCTGGACAGGAGAGAGAAGGTTAGGACGAGAGTCAGGCAGGACAGGAGAGAGAGGCTTGTGACGAGAGACAGGCTGGACAGGAGGGAGAAGCTTGGGACGAGAGTCAAGCAGGTAATCGAGGAGCTTGGGACGAGAGTCACGGCAGACAGGAGAGAGAGGCTTGGGAAGAGTCAGGCGGACAGGAGAAAGACCTTCGTATGAGAGTCAGGCAGGACAGGAGAGAGAAGTTGGGACTAGAGTCAGGCTGGACAGGAGAAGATGCTTGGAACGAGAGTTAAGTCAGACAGGAAAGAGAGGCTTGGACGAGGTCAGGCTGGAGAGAGAGAGCGGCTTTGGACGAGCGTCAGGTAGGCAGGAGAGAGAGCTTGGGACGTGAGTCAGGCTGGCCAGGAGATAGAGGCATGGGAAGAGAGTCAGGCTGGACAGGAGAGATGCTTGGAACGAGAGTAAGTCAGACAGGAAAGAGAGCTTGGACGAGGGTCAGGCTGGAGAGGAGAGAGAGGCTTTGGACGAGCGTCAGGTAGGCAGAGAGAGAGGCTTGGACGGAGTCAGGCTGGCCAGGAGATAGAGGCATGGGAAGAGAGTCAGGCTGGACAAGAGACAGAAGCTTGGGACGAGAGTCACGCGGACAGGAGAGAGAAGCTTTGGACGAGAGTCATGCAGGACAGGAGAGAAGGCTTGGGATGAGAGCCAGGCAAGACAGGAGAGAGAGCTTTGGGCGAGAGTCAGTCAGACGGAGAGAGAGCTTAAGACGAGAGTCAGGCAGACAGGACAGGAAGCTTGGACGAGAGTCAGGCTGGACAGGAGAGATAAGTTGTGACAGAGTCAGGGAAGACGGGAGAGATGCTTGGGACGAGAGTCAGATTAGAAAGGAGAGAGAGCTTGTTACGAGAGTAGGCTGGACAGGGAGAGATCTTGGGAAGAGAGTCAAGAAGGCAGAAGAGAGAGACTTTGGAGAGAGTCAGGCAGGACAGTAGAGAGGTCTTGGACGAGAAGAAGGCAGGAAAGAGAGATAGGCTTGGGACGAGAGTTAGGCTAGAGAAGATAGAAGGCATGGACGAGACAGTGGACAGGACGAGAGAAGGCAGGATAAGAGAGAGAGGCTTGGACGAGAGTTAGGCTAGACAAGAGAGAGAGGCTGGGAACGAGAGTAAAGCAGGTAGGAGAGAGAGGCTTGGGACGAGATACAGGCTAGACAGGAGAGAGAGGCTTGGGACGAGTCAGGCTGGATAGGAGGGAGAAGATTAGGACGAGAGTCAGGTAAGACAGAGAGAAAGGCTTGGGGACGAAGTCAGGCTGGAGAGGAGAGAGATGCTTTGGACGAGCGTCAGGTAGGCAGGAGAGAGAGGCCTTAGGACGTGAGTCAGGCTGGACAGGAGAGAGAAGGTTAGGACGAGAGTCAGGCAGGACAGGAGAGAGAGGCTTGTGACGAGAGACAGGCTGGACAGGAGGGAGAAGCTTGGGACGAGAGTCAAGCAGGTAATCGAAGGAGGCTTGGGACGAGAGTCAGGCTGGACAGGAGAAAAAGGTTTGGGACGAGAGTCAGAGGGGACAGGAGAGAGAAGCTTGGGACGAGAGTCAGGCTGGACAGGAGAAAGAGTTTTGGGACGAGAGTCAGAGGGGACAGGAGAGAGAAGCTTGGGACGAGAGTCAGGCTGGACAGGAGAGAGAAGCTTGAGACGAGAGTCAGGCAGGACAGGAGAGAGAAGCTTGGGACGAGTCAAGCAGGTAGTAGAGAGAGGCTTGGGACGAGAGTCAGGCTGGACAGGAGAAATAGGTTTTTGACGAGAGTCAGGCAGCACAGGAGAGAGAAGCTTGGGAAGAGATGTCAGGCTGGATAGGAGAGAGATGCTTGGGAGAAGTTTAAGGCAGGAGAGGAGAGAGGGGCTTTGACCGAGAGTCATGCAGAACAGAAGAGAGAGGCTTGGAACGGGAGTCAGGCTGGACAGGAGACAGAGGCTTGGGACGAGTGTCAGGCTGACAGGACAGGAGAGAGAGGCTTGTGACGAGTCAGGCTGGACAGGAGAGAGAAGTTGGACGAGAGGAAGGCAGAGAGAGATGGCTTGGGACGAGAGTCAGGCTGGACGAGGAGAAGATGCTTTGGGGACGAGCGTCAGGGGCAGGAGAGAGAAGTCTAGGACGGAGTCAGGCTGGACAGGAGAGAGAAGGTTAGGACGAGAGCCAGGCAGGACAGGAGAGAGAGGCTTGGGACGAGAGTCAGGCTGGACAGGAGAGAGAAGCTTGGGACGAAAGTCAAGCAGGTAATCGAGAGAGGCTTGGGACGAGAGTCTGGCTGGACAGGAGAAAGAGGTTTGGGACGAGAGTCAGAGTGGACAGGAGAGAGAAGCTTGGGACAAGAGTCAGGCTGGACAGGAGAGAGAAGCTTGGGACGAGTCAAGCAGGTAGTAGAGAGAGGCTTCGGACAAGAGTCAGGCTGGACAGGAGAAATAAGTTTTGGACAAGAGTCAGGCAGGACAGGAGAGAGAAGCTTGGGACGAGAGTCAGGCTGGATAGGAGAGAGATTCTTGGGACAAGTTTAAGGCAGGAGAGGAGAGAGGGGCTTTGAGCGAGAGTCAGGCAGGACAGAAGAGAGAGGCTTGGAGCGGGAATCAGGCTGGACAGGAGAGAGAGGCTTGGGACGAGGGTCAGGCTGGACAGAAGAGAAAGGCTTGGGACTAGAGTCAGTCTGGACAGGAGAGAGAGGCTTAGATCGAGAGTCAAGTCAGAAAAGAGAGAAAGGCATAGGACGAGAGTCAGATCAGACCGGAGAGAGTTTTGGGACGAGAGTCAGGCAGGACAGGAGAGAGATGCTTGGGACTAGAGTCACATCAGACAGAAGAGACAGGCTTGGAAGGAGAGTCAGGCTGGACAGGAGAGAGAGGCTTGGGACGAGAGTCAGGTTGGAGAGGAGACAG
The DNA here is from genome assembly GCF_036320965.1 of Panulirus ornatus. NCBI lineage: Eukaryota > Metazoa > Arthropoda > Malacostraca > Decapoda > Palinuridae > Panulirus > Panulirus ornatus. The sequence continues at coordinate 12,909,505 of NC_092235.1, forward strand.
GGGCTTGGGACGAGAGTTAAGTCAGAAAGGAGACATATGTTTGGGACGAGAGTCAGGGCAGACAGGAGAGAGAGGCTTGGGATGAGAGTCAGGCAGGACAGGAGAAAGAGGCTTCGTGACGAGAGTCAGGCAGGAAAGGAGAGAGAAGCTTGGGACTAGTGTCAGGCTGGACAGGAGATAGATGCTTGGAACGAGAGTGAAGTCAGACAGGAGAGAGAGGCTTGTGACGAGAGTCAGGCTGGAGAGGAGAGAGAGGCTTTGGACGAGCGTCAGGTAGGCAGGAGAACGAGGCTTGGGACGTGAGTCAGGCTGGACAGGAGAGAGATGCATGGGAAGAGAGTCAGGTTGGAGAAGAGAGAGAAGTTTGGGAGAAGAGTCACGCAGGACAGGAGAGAGAAACTTTGGACGAGAGTCATGTAGGACAGGAGAGAGTGGCTTGGAACGAGAGTCAGGCTGGACAGGAGAGAAAGGCTTTTGACGAGAGTCACCTGGATAGGAGAGAGAGGCTTGGGACGAGAGTCAGGCAGGACAGGCGAGATATACTTGTGACGAGAGCCAGGCAGGACAGGAGATAGAGGCTTGGGACGAGATCCAGGCAAGACAGGAGAGAGAGGCTTTGGGCGAGAGTCATATCAGAGAGGTGAGAGAGGCTTTAGACGAGAGTCAGGCAGGACAGGACAGGAAAGCTTCGGACGAGAGTCAGGCTGGACAGGAGAGAGGTTTGTGACTAGAGTCAGGGAAGACAGGAGAGAGATGCTTGGGACGAGAGTCAGATTAGAAAGGAGAGAGAGGCTTGGTACGAGAGTCAGGCTGGACAGGAGAGAGATCCTTGGGAAGAGATCAAGCAGGTAGAAGAGAGAGACTTTGGACGAGAGTCAGGCAGTACAGGAGGGAGAGGCTTGGGACGAGAAGAAGGGAGGATAAGAGAGAGAGGTTTGTGACGAGAGATAGGCTAGACAAGAGAGAGACGCAGGGAACGAGAGTCAAGCAGGCAGGAGAGAGAAAGGCTTGGGACGAGAGTCAGGCTGGACAGGAGAGAGAAGGTTAGGTCGAGAGTCAGGCAGGACAGTAGAGAGAGGCTTGGGACGAGAGTCAGGCTGGACAGGAGAAAGAGGTTTGGGACGAGAGTCAGGGGGCACAGGAGAGAGAAGCCTAGGACGAGAGTCAGGCTGGATAGGAGAGAGAGGCTTGGGACGAGAGTCAGGCAGGAGAGGAGAGAGGGGTTTTAAGCGAGAGTCAGGAAGGACAAAAGAGAGAGGCTTGGAACAAGAGTCAGGCTGGACAGGAGAGAGAGGCTTGGGACGAGAGTCAGGCTGGACAGGAGACAGATTCTCTGAACGAGAGTGAAGTCAGACAGGAGAGAGAGGCTTGGGACGAGAGTCAGGCTGGAGAGGAGAGAGAGGCTTTGGACGAGCGTCAGGTAGGTAGGAGAGAGAGGCTTGGGACGTGAGACAGGCTGGACAGGAGAGAGAATGTTAGGACGAGAGTCAGGCAGGACAGTAGAGAAATGCTTTGGACGAGAGTTAGGCTGGACAGGAGAGAGACGCTTTGGACGAGAGTCAAGCAGGTAGTAGAGAGAGGCTTTTGACGAGAGTCAGGCTGGACAGGAGAAAGAGGTTTGGGACGAGAGTCAGAGGGGATAGGAGAGAAAAGCTTGTGACGAGAGTCAGGCTGGACAGGAGAGAGAAGCTTGGGACGAGAGTGAAGCAGGTAGTAGAGAGTGGCTTGGGACGAGAGTCAGGCTGGACAGGAGAGAGAGGTTTTGGACGAGAGTCAGGGGGGACAGGAGAGAAAAGATTGGTATGAGAGTCAGGCTGGATAGGAGAGAGATGCTTGGGACAAGATTAAGGCAGAAGAGGCGAGAGGGGCTTTGAGCGAGAGTCAGGCAGGGCAGAAGAGAGAGGCTTGGAACGGGAGTCAGGCTGGACAGGAGAGAGAGAGGCTTGGGACGAGAGTCAGGGTGGAGAGAAGAGAAAGGCTTGGGACTAGAGTCAGTCTGGACAGGAGAGAGAGGCTTATAATGAGAGGCAAGTCAGAAAAGAGAGAAAGGCATAGGAAGAGAGTCCGATCAGACAGGAGAGAGTTTTGTCACGAGAGTCAGTGATGACAGGAGATAGGAGTCATGGGACGAGAGTCAGGGAGGACAGGAGAGAGATGCTTGGGACGAGAGTCACATCAGACAGAAGAAACAGGCTTGGAAGGAGAGTCAGGCTGGACAGGAGAGAGAGGCTTGGAAGGAAAGCGAGGCTGGACAGGAGAGAGAGGCTTGGAAGGAAAGCGAGGCTGGACAGGAGAGAGAGGCTTGGGACGGGAATCAGGTTGGAGAGGAGACAGGGGCTTGTGACGAGAGTCAAGTCAGAAAGGAGACAGATGCTTTGGACGAGAGTCAGGGCAGACAGGAGAGAGAGGCTTGGGATAAGAGTCAGGCAGGACAGGAGAAAGACCCTTCGTAATGAGAGTCAGGCAGGACAGGAGAGAGAAGCTTAGGACTAGAGTCAGGCTGGACAGGAGATAGATTCTTGGAAAGAGAGTGAAGTCAGACAGGAAAGAGAGGCTTGGGACGAGGGTCAGGCTGGAGAGGAGAGTGAGGCTTTGGACGAGAGTCAGGTAGGCAGGAGAGAGAGGCTTGGGACGTGAGTCAGGCTGGACAGGAGAGAGAAGGTTAGGACGAGAGACAGGCAGGACAGGAGAGAGAGGCTTGTGACGAGAGTCAGGCTGGACAGGAGAGAGAAGCTTGGGACGAGAGTCAAGCAGGTAATCGAGAGAGGCTTGGGACGAGAGTCAGGCTGGACAGGAGAAAGAGGTTTGGGACGAGAGTCAGAGTGGACAGGAGAGAGAAGCTTGGGACGAGAATCAGGCTGGACAGGAGAGAGAAGCTTGGGACGAGTCAAGCAGGTAGTAGAGAGAAGCTTGGGACGAGAGTTAGGCTGGACAGGAGAAATAGGTTTTGGACGAGAGTCAGGCAGGACAGGAGAGAGAAGCTTGGGACGAGAGTCAGGCTGGATAGGAGAGAGATGCTTGGGACAAGTTTAAGGCAGGAGAGGAGAGAGGGGCTTTGAGCGAGAGTCAGGCAGGACAGAAGAGAGAGGCTTGTAGCGGGAATCAGGCTGGACAGGAGAGAGAGGCTTGGGACGAGGGTCAGGCTGGACAGAAGAGAAAGGCTTGGGACTAGAGTCAGTCTGGACAGGAGAGAGAGGCTTAGAACGAGAGTCAAGTCAGAAAAGAGAGAAAGGCATAGGACGAGAGTCAGATCAGACCGGAGAGAATTTTGGGACGAGAGTCAGGCAGGACAGGAGAGAGATGCTTGGGACTAGAGTCACATCAGACAGAGGAAACAGGCTTGGAAGGAGAGTCAGGCTGGACAGGAGAGAGAGACTTGGGACGAGAGTCAGGTTGGAGAGGAGACAGGGGCTTGGGACGAGAGTCAAGTCAGAAAGGAGACATATGCTTGGGACGAGAGTCAGGGCAGACAGGAGAGAGAGGCTTGGGATGAGAGTCAGGCAGGACAGGAGAAAGAGGCTTCGTAACGAGAGTCAGGCAGGAAAGGAGAGAGAAGCTTAGGACTAGTGTCAGGCTGGACAGGAGATAGATGCTTGGAACGAGAGTGAAGTCAGACAGGAGAGAGAGGCTTGTGACGAGAGTCAGGCTGGAGAGGAGAGAGAGGCTTTGGACGAGCGTCAGGTAGGCAGGAGAACGAGGCTTGGGACGTGAGTCAGGCTGGACAGGAGAGAGATGCATGGGAAGAGAGTCAGGTTGGAGAAGAGAGAGAAGTTTGGGAGAAGAGTCACGCAGGACAGGAGAGAGAAACTTTGGACGAGAGTCATGCAGGACCGGAGAGAGAGAGGCTTGGGACGAGAAGAAGGCAGGATAAGAGAGAGGGGTTTTTGACGAGAGATAGGCTAGACAAGAGAGAGACGCTGGTAAAGAGAGTCAAGCAGGCAGGAGAGAGAGAGGCTTGGGACGAGAGTCAGGCTAGACAGGAGAGAGATGCTTGGGACGAGAGTCAGGCTGGACAGGAGAGAGAAGGTTAGGTCGAGAGTCAGGCAGGACAGGAGAGAGAGGTTTGGGACGAGAGTCAGGCTGGACAGGAGAAAGAGGTTTGGGACGAGAGTCAGGGGGACAGGAGAGAGAAGCCTAGGACGAGAGTCAGGCTGGATGGGAGAGAGAGGCTTGCGACAAGAGTCAGGCAGGAGAGGAGAGAGGGGCTTTAAGCGAGAGTCAGGAAGGACAGAAGAGAGAGGCTTGGAACGAGAGTCAGGCTGGACAGGAGAGAGAGGCTTAGGACGAGAGTCAGGCTGGACAGGAGATAGATGATCTGAACGAGAGTGAAGTCTAACAGGAGAGAGAGGCTTGGCACGAGAGTCAGGCTGGAGAGGAGAGAGAGGCTTTGGACGAGCGTCAGGTAGGTAGGAGAGAGAGTCTTGGGACATGAGACAGGCTGGACAGGAGAGAGATTGTTAGGACGAGAGTCAGGCAGGACAGTAGAGAAATGCTTTCTGCGAGAGTCAGGCTGGACAGGAGAGAGACGCTTTGGACGAGAGTCAAGCAGGTAGTAGAGAGAGGCTTTTGACGAGAGTCAGGCTGGACAGGAGAAAGAGGTTTGGGACGAGAGTCAGAGGGGATAGGAGAGAAAAGCTTGTGACGAGAGTCAGGCTGGACAGGAGAGAGAAGCTTGGGACGAGAGTGAAGCAGGTAGTAGAGAGTGGCTTGGGACGAGAGTCAGGCTGGACAGGAGAGAGAGGTTTTGGACGAGAGTCAGGGGGGACAGGAGAGAGAAGATTGGGATAAGAGTCAGGCAGGACAGGAGAAAGACCCTTCGTAATGAGAGTCAGGCAGGACAGGAAAGAGAAGCTTGGGACTAGTGTCAGGCTGGACAAGAGATAGATGCTTGGAGCGAGAGTGAAGTTAGACAGGAGAGAGAGGCTTGTGACGAGAGTCAGGCTGGAGAGGAGAGAGAGGCTTTGGATGAGTGTCAAGTAGGCAGGAGAGAGAATCTTGGGACGTAAGTCAGGCTGGACAGGAGAGAGAGGCATGGGAAGAGAGTCAGGCTGGACAAGAGAGAGAAGTTTGGGAGAAGAGTCACGCAGGACAGGAGAGAGAAACTTTGGATGAGAATCATGCAGGACAGGAGAGAGGGGCTTGGAACGAGAGTCAGGCTGGACAGTAGAGATAGGCTTTTGACGAGTCACCTGGATAGGAGAGAGAGGCTTGGGACGAGAGTCAGGCAGGACAGGCGAGAGATGCTTGTGACGAGAGTCAGGCAGGATAGGAGAGAGAGGCTTGGGACGAGATCCAGGCAAGACAGGAAAGAGAGGCTTTGGGCGAGAGTCATATCAGAGAGGAGAGAGAGGCTTTAGACGAGAGTCAGGCAGGACAGGACAGGGAAGCTTTCTAACGAGAGTCAGGCTGGACAGGAGAGAGATCCTTGGGAAGAGAGTCAAGCAGGCCGAAGAGAGAGACTTTGGACGAGAGTCAGGCAGTACAGGAGAGAGAGGCTTGGGACGAGAAGAAGGCAGGATAAGAGAGAGAGGTTTGTGACAAGAGATAGGCTAGACAAGAGAGAGAGGCTTGGGATGAGAGTCAGGCTAGACAGGAGAGAGATGCTTGGGACGAGAGTCAGGCTAGACAGGAGAGAGATGCTTGGGACGAGAGTCAGGCTGGACAGGAGAGAGAAGGTTAGGTCGAGAGTTAGGCAGGACAGGAGAGAGAGGCTTGGGACGAGAGTCAGGCTGGACAGGAGAAAGAGGTTTGGGACGAGAGTCAGGGGGGATGGGAGAGAGAGGCTTAGGACGAGGGTCTGGCTGGACAGGAGAGAGAGGCTTGGGAAGAGTGTCAGGCTGGACAGGAGATAGATGCTTGGAACGAGAGTGAAGTCAGATAGGAGAGAGAGGCGTGGGACGAGAGTCAGGCTGGAGAGGAGAGAGAGGCTTTGGACGAGCGTCAGGTAGGTAGGAGAGAGAGGCTTGGGACGTGAGTCAGGCTGGACAGGAGAGAGAATGTTAAGACGAGAGTCAGGCAGGTAGTAGAGAGAGGCTTGGGACGAGAGTCAGGCTGGACAGAAGAAAGAGGTTTGGGATGAGAGTCAGAGGGGACAGGAGAGAAAAGCTTGTGACGGGAGTCAGGCTGGACAGGAGAAAGAAGCTTGGGATGAGAGTCAAGCAGGTAGTAGAGAGTGGCTTGGGACGAGAGTCAGGCTGGACAGGAGAAAGAGGTTTTGGTCGAGAGTCAGGTGGGACAGGAGAGAGAAGATTGGGACGAGAGTCATGCTTGATAGGAGAGAGATGCTTGGGACAAGATTAAGGCAGGAGAGGAGAGAGGGGCTTTAAGCGAGAGTCAGGCAGGACAGAAGAGAGAGGCTTGGAACGGGAGTCAGGCTGGACAGGAGAGAGAGGCTTGGGACGAGAGTCAGGGTGGACAGAAGAGAAAGGCTTGGGACTAGAGTCAGTCTGTACAGGAGAGGCTTATAACGATAGTCAAGTCAGAAAGGAGAGAAAGGCATAGGAAGAGAGTCCAATCAGACAGGAGAGAGTTTTGTTACGAGAGTCAGGGAGGACAGGAGATAGAGTCTTGGGACGAGAGTCAGGTAGGACAGGAGAGAGATGCTTGGGACGAGAGTCACATCAGATAGAAGAGACAGGCTTGGGAGGAGAGTCAGGCTGGACAGGAGAGAGAGGCTTGGGACGAGAATCAGGTTGGAGAGGAGACATGGGCTTGTGACGAGAGTCAAGTCAGAAAGGGGACAGATGCTTGGGACGAGAGTCAGGGCAGACAGGAGAGAGAGGCTTGGGATGAGAGTCAGGCAGGACAGGAGAAAGACCCTTCGTAATGAGAGTCAGGCAGGACAGGAGAGAGAAGTTTGGGACTAGTGTCAGGCTGGACAGGAGATAGATGCTTGGAACGAGAGTGAAGTCAGACAGGAGAGGGAGGCTTGTGACGAGGGTCAGGCTGGAGAGGAGAGAGTGGCTTTGGACGAGCGGCAGGTAGGCAGGAGAGAGAGGCTTGGTACGTGAGTCAGGCTTGACAGGAGAGAGATGCATGGGAAGAGAGTCAGGCTGGACAAGAGAGAGAGGCATGGGAAGAGAGTCAGGCTGGACAAGAGAGAGAAGCTTGGGACGAGAGTCACGCAGGACAGGAGAGAGAATCTTTGGACGAGAGTCATGTAGGACAGGAGAGAGGGTCTTGGAACGAGACTCAGGCTGGACAGGAGAGAAAAGCTTGTGAAGAGAGTCACCTGGATAGGAAAGAGAGGCTTGGGACGAGAGTGAGGCAGGACAGGCGAGAGATACTTGGGAGGAGAGTCAGGCAGGACAGGAGAGAGAGGCTTGGGACGAGAGCCAGGCAAGACAGGAGAGAGAGGCTTTGGGCGAGAGTCAGATCAGACAGGAGAGAGAGGCTTTAGAGGAGAGTCAGGCAGGACAGGACAGGGAAGCTTCGGACGAGAGTCACGCTGGACAGGAGAGAGAGGTTTGTGACTAGAGTCATTGAAGACAGGAAAGTCAGATTAGAAAGGAGAGAGAGGCTTGGTACGAGAGTCAGGCTGGACAGGAGAGAGATCCTTGGGAAGAGAGTCAAGCAGGCAGAGGAGAGATTTGGACGATAGTCAGGCAGGATAGGAGAGAGAGGCTTGGGACGAGAAGAAAGCAGGATAAGAGAAGAAGGCTTGGGACGAGAGTAAGACTAGACAAGAGAGAGAGGCTGGGAACGAGAGTCAAGCAGGCAGGAGAGAGAGAGGCTTGGGACGAGAGTCAGCCTAGACCTTAGAGAGATGCTTGGAACGAGAGTCAGGCTGGACAGGAGAGAGAGGCTTGGGACGAGAGTCAGGCAGGACAGGAGAGAGAGGCTTGGGACGAGAGTCAGGCTTTGCAGGATAGAGAAGCTTGGGACGAGAGTCAAGCAGGCAGCAGAGAGAGGCTTGGGACGATAGTCAGGCTGGACAGGAGAAAGAGGTTTGGACGAGAGTTAGGGGGGACAGGAGAGAGAAGCTTAGGACGAGAATCAGGCTGGATAGGAGAAAGAGGCTTGGGACAAGATTCAGGCAGGAGAGGAGAGAGGGGTTTTAAGCGAGAGTCAGGCAGGACATAAGAGAGAGGCTTGTAACGAGAGTCAGGCTGGACAGGAGAGAGAGGCTTGGGACGAGATCCAGGCAAGGCAGGAGAGAGAGGCTTTGGGCGAGAGTCATATCAGAGAGGAGAGAGAGGCTTTAGACGAGAGTCAGGCAGGACAGGACAGGAAAGCTTCGGACGAGAGTCAGGCTGGACAGGAGAGAGGTTTGTGACTAGAGTCAGGGAAGACAGGAGAGAGATGCTTGGGACGAGAGTCAGATTAGAAAGGAGAGAGAGCCTTGGTACGAGAGTCAGGCTGGACAGGAGAGAGATCCTTGGGAAGAGAGTCAAGCAGGCAGAAGAGAGAGACTTTGGACGAAAGTCAGGCAGTACAGGAGAGAGAGGCTTGGGACGAGAAGAAGGCAGGATAAGAGAGAGAGGTTTGTGACGAGAGATAGGCTAGACAAGAGAGAGACGCTGGGAACGATAGTCAAGCAGGCAGGAGAGAGAAAGGCTTGGGACTAGAGTCAGGCTAGACAGGAAAGAGATGCTTGGGACGAGAGTCAGGCTGGACAGGGGGGAGAAGGTTAGGTCGAGAGTCAGGCAGGACAGGAGAGAGAGGCTTGGGACGAGAGTCAGGCTGGACAGGAGAGAGGTTTGTGACTAGAGTCAGGGAAGACAGGAGAGAGATGCTTGGGACGAGAGTCAGATTAGAAAGGAGAGAGAGGCTTGGTACGAGAGTCAGGCTGGACAGGAGAGAGATCCTTGGGAAGAGAGTCAAGCAGGCAGAAGAGAGAGACTTTGGACGAAAGTCAGGCAGTACAGGAGAGAGAGGCTTGGGACGAGAAGAAGGCAGGATAAGAGAGAGAGGTTTGTGACGAGAGATAGGCTAGACAAGAGAGGGACGCTGGGAACGATAGTCAAGCAGGCAGGAGAGAGAAAGGCTTGGGACTAGAGTCAGGCTAGACAGGAAAGAGATGCTTGGGACGAGAGTCAGGCTGGACAGGAGAGAGAAGGTTAGTTCGAGAGTCAGGCAGGACAGGAGAGAGAGGCTTGGGACGAGAGTCAGGCTGGACAGGAGAAAGAGGTTTGGGACGAGAGTCAGGGGGGACAGGAGAGAGAAGCCTAGGACGAGAGTCAGGCTGGATAGGAGAGAGAGGCTTGGGAAGAGAGTCAGGCAGGAGAGGAGAGAGGGGTTTTAAGCGAGAGTCAGGAAGGACAGAAGAGAGAGGCTTGGAACGAGAGTCAGGCTGGACAGGAGAGGGAGGCTTGGGACGAGAGTCAGGCTGGACAGGAGATAGATGCTCTGAACGAGAGTGAAGTCAGACAGGAGAGAGAGGCTTGGGACGAGAGTCAGGCTGGAGAGGAGAGAGAGGCTTTGGACGAGCGTCAGGTATGTAGGAGAGAGAGGCTTGGGAAGTGAGACAGGCTGGACAGGAGAGAGAAACTTGGGACGAGTCAAGCAGGTAGTAGAGAGAGGCTTGGGACGAGAGTCAGGCTGGACAGGAGAAATAGGTTTTGGACGAGAGTCAGGCAGGACAGGAGAGAGAAGCTTGGGACGAGAGTCAGGCTGGATACGAGAGAGATTCTTGGGACAAGTTTAAGGCAGGAGAGGAGAGAGGGGCTTTGAGCGAGAGTCAGGCAGGACAGAAGAGAGAGGCTTGGAGCGGGAATCAGGCTGGACAGGAGAGAGAGGCTTGGGACGAGTGTCAGGCTGGACAGAAGAGAAAGGCTTGGGACTAGAGTCAGTCTGGACAGGAGAGAGAGGCTTAGATCGAGAGTCAAATCAGAAAAGAGAGAAAGGCATAGGACGAGAGTCAGATCAGACCGGAGAGAGTTTTGGGACGAGAGTCAGGCAGGACAGGAGAGAGATGCTTGGGACTAGTGTCACATCAGACAGAAGAGATAGGCTTGGAAGGAGAGTCAGGCTGGACAGGAGAGAGAGGCTTGGGACGAGAGTCAGGTTGGAGAGGAGACAGGGGCTTGGGACGAGAGTTAAGTCAGAAAGGAGACATATGCTTGGGACGAGAGTCAGGGCAGACAGGAGAGAGAGGCTTGGGATGAGAGTCAGGCAGGACAGGAGAAAGAGGCTTCGTGACGAGAGTCAGGCAGGAAAGGAGAGAGAAGCTTGGGACTAGTGTCAGGCTGGACAGGAGATAGATGCTTGGAACGAGAGTGAAGTCAGACAGGAGAGAGAGGCTTGTGACGAGAGTCAGGCTGGAGAGGAGAGAGAGGCTTTGGACGAGCGTCAGGCAGGCAGGAGAACGAGGCTTGGGACGTGAGTCAGGCTGGACAGGAGAGAGATGCATGGGAAGAGAGTCAGGTTGGAGAAGAGAGAGAAGTTTGGGAGAAGAGTCACGCAGGACAGGAGAGAGAAACTTTGGACGAGAGTCATGCAGGACAGGAGAGAGTGGCTTGGAACGAGAGTCAGGCTGGACAGGAGAGAAAGGCTTTTGACGAGAGTCACCTGGATAGGAGAGAGAGGCTTGGGACGAGAGTCAGGCAGGACAGGCGAGATATACTTGTGACGAGAGTCAGGCAGGACAGGAGATAGAGGCTTGGGACGAGATCCAGGCAAGACAGGAGAGAGAGGCTTTGGGCGAGAGTCATATCAGAGAGGAGAGAGAGGCTTTAGACGAGAGTCAGGCAGGACAGGACAGGAAAGCTTCGGACGAGAATCAGGCTGGACAGGAGAGAGGTTTGTGACTAGAGTCAGGGAAGACAGGAGAGAGATGCTTGGGACGAGAGTCAGATTAGAAAGGAGAGAGAGGCTTGGTACGAGAGTCAGGCTGGACAGGAGAGAGATCCTTGGGAAGAGAGTCAAGCAGGCAGAAGAGAGAGACTTTGGACGAAAGTCAGGCAGTGCAGGAGAGAGAGGCTTGGGACGAGAAGAAGGCAGGATAAGAGAGAGAGGTTTGTGACGAGAGATAGGCTAGACAAGAGAGAGACGCTGGGAACGATAGTCAAGCAGGCAGGAGAGAGAAAGGCTTGGGACTAGAGTCAGGCTAGACAGGAAAGAGATGCTTGGGACGAGAGTCAGGCTGGACAGGAGGGAGAAGGTTAGTTCGAGAGTCAGGCAGGACAGGAGAGAGAGGCTTGGGACGAGAGTCAGGCTGGACAGGAGAGAAAGGCTTTTGACGAGAGTCACCTGGATAGGAGAGAGAGGCTTGGGACGAGAGTCAGGCAGGACAGGCGAGATATACTTGTGACGAGAGTGGGGCAGGACAGGAGATAGAGGCTTGGGACGAGATCCAGGCAAGACAGGAGAGAGAGGCTTTGGGCGAGAGTCATATCAGAGAGGAGAGAGAGGCTTTAGACGAGAGTCAGGCAGGACAGGACAGGAAAGCTTCGGACGAGAATCAGGCTGGACAGGAGAGAGGTTTGTGACTAGAGTCAGGGAAGACAGGAGAGAGATGCTTGGGACGAGAGTCAGATTAGAAAGGAGAGAGAGGCTTGGTACGAGAGTCAGGCTGGACAGGAGAGAGATCCTTGGGAAGAGAGTCAAGCAGGCAGAAGAGAGAGACTTTGGACGAAAGTCAGGCAGTGCAGGAGAGAGAGGCTTGGGACGAGAAGAAGGCAGGATAAGAGAGAGAGGTTTGTGACGAGAGATAGGCTAGACAAGAGAGAGACGCTTGGAACGATAGTCAAGCAGGCAGGAGAGAGAAAGGCTTGGGACTAGAGTCAGGCTAGACAGGAAAGAGATGCTTGGGACGAGAGTCAGGCTGGACAGGAGGGAGAAGGTTAGTTCGAGAGTCAGGCAGGACAGGAGAGAGAGGCTTGGGACGAGAGTCAGGCTGGACAGGAGAGAAGGCTTTGTGACTAGAGTCACCTGGATAGGAGAGAGAGGCTTGGGACGAGAGTCAGGCAGGACAGGCGAGATATACTTGTGACGAGAGTCAGGCAGGACAGGAGATAGAGGCTTGGGACGAGATCCAGGCAAGACAGGAGAGAGAGGCTTTGGGCGAGAGTCATATCGGAGAGGAGAGAGAGGCTTTAGACGAGAGTCAGGCAGGACAGGACAGGAAAGCTTCGGACGAGAGTCAGGCTGGACAGGAGAGAGGTTTGTGACTAGAGTCAGGGAAGACAGGAGAGAGATGCTTGGGACGAGAGTCAGATTATAAAGGAGAGAGAGGCTTGGTACGAGAGTCAGGCTGGACAGGAGAGAGATCCTTGGGAAGAGAGTCAAGCAGGCAGAAGAGAGAGACTTTGGACGAAAGTCAGGCAGTACAGGAGAGAGAGGCTTGGGACGAGAAGAAGGCAGGATAAGAGAGAGAGGTTTGTGACGAGAGATAGGCTAGACAAGAGAGAGACGCTGGGAACGATAGTCAAGCAGGCAGGAGAGAGAAAGGCTTGGGACTAGAGTCAGGCTAGACAGGAAAGAGATGCTTGGGACGAGAGTCAGGCTGGACAGGAGGGAGAAGGTTAGTTCGAGAGTCAGGCAGGACAGGAGAGAGAGGCTTGGGACGAGAGTCAGGCTGGACAGGAGAGAGGTTTGTGACTAGAGTCAGGGAAGACAGGAGAGAGATGCTTGGGACGAGAGTCAGATTAGAAAGGAGAGAGAGGCTTGGTACGAGAGTCAGGCTGGACAGGAGAGAGATCCTTGGGAAGAGAGTCAAGCAGGCAGAAGAGAGAGACTTTGGACGAAAGTCAGGCAGTACAGGAGAGAGAGGCTTGGGACGAGAAGAAGGCAGGATAAGAGAGAGAGGTTTGTGACGAGAGATAGGCTAGACAAGAGAGGGACGCTGGGAACGATAGTCAAGCAGGCAGGAGAGAGAAAGGCTTGGGACTAGAGTCAGGCTAGACAGGAAAGAGATGCTTGGGACGAGAGTCAGGCTGGACAGGAGAGAGAAGGTTAGTTCTAGAGTCAGGCAGGACAGGAGAGAGAGGCTTGGGACGAGAGTCAGGCAGGACAGGAGAAAGAGGTTTGGGACGAGAGTCAGGGGGGATAAGAGAGAGAAGCCTAGGACGAGAGTCAGGCTGGATAGGAGAGAGAGGCTTGCGACAAGAGTCAGGCAGGAGAGGAGAGAGGGGTTTTAAGGGAGAGTCAGGAAGGACAGAAGAGAGAGGCTTGGAACAAGAGTCAGGCTGGACAGGAGAGAGAGGCTTGGGACGAGAGTCAGGCTGGACAGGAGATAGATGATCTGAACGAGAGTGAAGTCAGACAGGAGAGAGAGGCTTGGGACGAGAGTCAGGCTGGAGAGGAGAGAGAGGCTTTGGACGAGCGTCAGGTAGGTAGGAGAGAGAGGCTTGGGACGTGAGACAGGCTGGACAGGAGAGAGAATGTTAGGACGAGAGTCAGGCAGGACAGTAGAGAAATGCTTTGGACGAGAGTCAGGCTGGACAGGAGAGAGACGCTTTGGACGAGAGTCAAGCAGGTAGTAGAGAGAGGCTTGGGACGAGAGTCAGGCTGGACAGGAGAAAGAGGTTTGGGACGAGAGTCAGAGGGGATAGGAGAGAAAAGCTTGTGACGAGAGTCAGGCTGGACAGGAGAGAGAAGCTTGGGACGAGAGTGAAGCAGGTAGTAGAGAGTGGCTTGGGACGAGAGTCAGGCTGGACAGGAGAGAGAGGTTTTGGACGAGAGTCAGGTGGGGACAGGAGAGAGAAGATTGGTATGAGAGTCAGGCTGGATAGGAGAGAGATGCTTGGGACAAGATTAAGGCAGAAGAGGAGAGAGGGGCTTTGAGCGAGAGTCAGGCAGGGCAGAAGAGAGATGCTTGGAACGGGAGTCAGGCTGGACAGGAGAGAGAGAGGCTTGGGACGAGAGTCAGGGTGGACAAAAGAGAAAGGCTTGGGACTAGAGTCAGTCTGGACAGGAGAGAGAGGCTTATAACGAGAGTCAAGTCAGAAAAGAGAGAAAGGCATAGGAAGAGAGTCCGATCAGACAGGAGAGAGTTTTGTTACGAGAGTCAGTGATGACAGGAGATAAGAGTCATGGGACGAGAGTCAGGGAGGACAGGAGAGAGATGCTTGGGACGAGAGTCACATCAGACAGAAGAGACAGGCTTGGAAGGAGAGTCAGGCTTGACAGGAGAGAGAGGCTTGGAAGGAAAGTGAGGTTGGACAGGAGAGAGAGGCTTAGGACGGGAATCAGGTTGGAGAGGAGACAGGGGCTTGTAACGAGAATCAAGTCAGAAAGGAGACAGATGCTTTGGCCGAGAGTCAGGGCAGACAGGAGAGAGAGGCTTGGGATACGAGTCAGGCAGGACAGGAGAAAGACCCTTCGTAATGAGAGTCAGGCAGGCCAGGAGAGAGAAGCTTAGGACTAGAGTCAGGCTGGACAGGAGATATATGCTTGGAAAGAGAGTGAAGTCAGACAGGAAAGAGAGGCTTGGGACGAGGGTCAGGCTGGAGAGGAGAGAGAGGCTTTGGACGAGCGTCAGGTAGGCAGGAGAGAGAGGCTTGGGACGTGAGTCAGGCTGGACAGGAGAGAGAAGGTTAGGACGAGAGCCAGGCAGGACAGGAGAGAGAGGCTTGTGACGAGAGTCAGGCTGGACAGGAGAGAGAAGCTTGGGACGAGAGTCAAGCAGGTAATCGAGAGAGGCTTGGGACGAGTTTCAGGCTGGACAGGAGAAAGAGGTTTGGGACGAGAGTCAGGGTGGACAGGAGAGAGAAGCTTGGGACGAGAATCAGGCTGGATAGGAGAGAGAAGCTTGGGACGAGTCAAGCAGGTAGTAGAGAGAAGCTTGGGACGAGAGTTAGGCTGGACTGGAGAAATAGGTTTTGGACGAGAGTCAGGCAGGACAGGAGAGAGAAGCTTGGGACGAGAGTCAGGCTGGATAGGAGAGAAATGCTTGGGACAAGTTTAAGGCAGGAGAGGAGAGAGGGGCTTTGAGCGAGAGTCAGGCAGGACAGAAGAGAGAGGCTTGTAGCGGGAATCAGGCTGGACAGGAGAGAGAGGCTTGGGACGAGGGTCAGGCTGGACAGAAGAGAAAGGCTTGGGACTAGAGTCAGTCTGGACAGGAGAGAGAGGCTTAGAACGAGAGTCAAGTCAGAAAAGAGAGAAAGGCATAGGACGAGAGTCAGATCAGACCGGAGAGAGTTTTGGGACGAGAGTCAGGCAGGACAGGAGAGAGATGCTTGGGACTAGTGTCACATCAGACAGAAGAGACAGGCTTGGAAAGAGAGTCAGGCTGGACAGGAGAGAGAGGCTTGGGACGAGAGTCAGGTTGGAGAGGAGACAGGGGCTTGGGACGAGAGTCAAGTCAGAAAGGAGACATATGCTTGGGACGAGAGTCAGGGCAGACAGGAGAGAGAGGCTTGGGATGAGAGTCAGGCAGGACAGGAGAAAGAGGCTTCGTAACGAGAGTCAGGCAGGAAAGGAGAGAGAAGCTTAGGACTAGTGTCAGGCTGGACAGGAGATAGATGCTTGGAACGAGAGTGAAGTCAGACAGGAGAGAGAGGCTTGTGACAAGAGTCAGGCTGGAGAGGAGAGAGAGGCTTTGGACGAGCGTCAGGTAGGCAGGAGAACGAGGCTTGGGACGTGAGTCAGGCTGGACAGGAGAGAGATGCATGGGAAGAGAGTCCGGTTGGACAAGAGAGAGAAGTTTGGGAGAAGAGTCACGCAGGACAGGAGAGAGAAACTTTGGACGAGAGTCATGCAGGACCGGAGAGAGAGAGGCTTGGGACGAGAAGAAGGCAGGATAAGAGAGAGAGGTTTGTGACGAGAGATAGGCTAGACAAGAGAGAGATGCTGGGAAAGAGAGTCAAGCAGGCAGGAGAGAGAGAGGCTTGGGACGAGAGTCAGGCTAGACAGGAGAGAGATGCTTGGGACGAGAGTCAGGCTGGACAGGAGAGAGAAGGTTAGGTCGAGAGTCAGGCAGGACAGGAGAGAGAGGTTTGGGACGAGAGTCAGGCTGGACAGGAGAAAGAGGTTTGGGACGAGAGTCAGGGGGACAGGAGAGAGAAGCCTAGGACGAGAGTCAGGCTGGATAGGAGAGAGAGGCTTGCGACAAGAGTCAGGCAGGAGAGGAGAGAGGGGTTTTAAGCGAGAGTCAGGAAGGACAGAAGATAGAGGCTTGGAACGAGAGTCAGGCTGAACAGGAGAGAGAGGCTTAGGACGAGAGTCAGGCTGGACAGGAGATAGATGATCTGAACGATAGTGAAGTCAAACAGGAGAGAGAGGCTTGGGACGAGAGTCAGGCTGGAGAGGAGAGAGAGGCTTTGGACGAGCGTCAGGTAGGTAGGAGAGAGAGGCTTGGGACATGAGACAGGCTGGACAGGAGAGAGATTGTTAGGACGAGAGTCAGGCAGGACAGTAGAGAAATGCTTTGGACGAGAGTCAGGCTGGACAGGAGAGAGACGCTTTGGACGAGAGTCAAGCAGGTAGTAGAGAGAGGCTTGGGACGAGAGTCAGGCTGGACAGGAGAAAGAGGTTTGGGACGAGAGTCAGAGGGGATAGGAGAGAAAAGCTTGTGACGAGAGTCAGGCTGGACAGGAGAGAGAAGCTTGGGACGAGAGTGAAGCAGGTAGTAGAGAGTGGCTTGGGACGAGAGTCAGGCTGGACAGGAGAGAGAGGTTTTGGACGAGAGTCAGGGGGGACAGGAGAGAGATGATTGGGATGAGAGTCAGGCTGGATAGGAGAGAGATGCTTGGGACAAGATGAAGGAGAGGAGAGAGTGGCTTTGAGCGAGAGTCAGGCAGTGCAGAAGAGAGAGGCTTGGAACGGGAGTCAGGATGGACAAGAGAGAGAGAGGCTTGGGACGAGAGTCAGGCTG
Organism: Panulirus ornatus; assembly: GCF_036320965.1. Classification (NCBI taxonomy): domain Eukaryota; kingdom Metazoa; phylum Arthropoda; class Malacostraca; order Decapoda; family Palinuridae; genus Panulirus; species Panulirus ornatus. The sequence goes on from NC_092235.1 coordinate 12,926,261, forward strand.
GACAGAAGAGAAAGTCTTGGGACTAGAGTCAGTCTGGACAGGAGAGAGAGGCTTAGAACTAGAGTCAAGTCAGAAAAGAGAGAAAGGCGTAGGAAGAGAGTCCGATCAGACAGGAGAGAGTTTTGAGAGAGTCAGGGAGGACAGGAGATAGATTCTTGGGACGAGAGTCAGGGAGGACAGGAGAGAGATGCTTGGGACGAGAGTCACATCAGACAGAAGAAACAGGCTTGGAAGGAAAGTCAGGCTGGACAGGAGAGAGAGGCTTGGAAGGAAAGTGAGGCTGGACAGGAGAGAGAGGCTTGGGACGGGAATCAGGTTGGAGAGGAGACAGGGGCTTGTGACGAGAGTCAAGTCAGAAAGGAGACAGATGCTTTGGACGAGAGTCAGGGCAGACAGGAGAGAGAGGCTTGGGATAAGAGTCAGGCAGGACAGGAGAAAGACCCTTCGTAATGAGAGTCAGGCAGGACAGGAGAGAGAAGCTTAGGACTAGTGTCAGGCTGGACAGGAGATAGATGCTTGGAGCGAGAGTGAAGTCAGACAGGAGAGAGAGGCTTGTGACGAGAGTCAGGCTGGAGAGGAGAGAGAGGCTTTGGACGACTGTCAGGTAGGCAGGAGAGAGAATCTTGTGACGTAAGTCAGGCTGGACAGGACAGGAGAGACAGGCATGGGAAGAGAGTCCGGTTGGACAAGAGAGAGAAGTTTGGGAGAAGAGTCACGCAGGACAGGAGAGAGAAACTTTGGATGAGAGTCATGCAGGACAGGAGAGAGGGGCTTGGAACGAGAGTCAGGCTGGACAGTAGAGATAGGCTTTTGACGAGAGTCACCTGGATAGGAGAGAGAGGCTTGGGACGAGAGTCAGGCAGGACAGGCGAGAGATACTTGTGACGAGAGTCGGGCAGGACAGGAGATAGAGGCTTGGGACGAGATCCAGGCAAGACAGGAGAGAGAGGCTTTGGGCGAGAGTCATGTCAGAGAGGAGAGAGAGGCTTTAGACGAGAGTCAGGCAGGACAGGACAGGGAAGCTTCGAACGAGAGTCAGGCTGGACAGGAGAGAGGTTTGTGACTAGAGTCAGGGAAAACAGGAGAGAGATGCTTGGGACGAGAGTCAGATTAGAAAGGAGAGAGAGGCTTGGTACGAGAGTCAGGCTGGACAGGAGAGAGATCCTTGGGAAGAGAGTCAAGCAGGCCGAAGAGAGAGACTTTGGACGAGAGTCAGGCAGTACAGGAGAGAGAGGCTTGGGACGAGAAGAAGGTAGGATAAGAGAGAGAGGTTTGTGACGAGAGATAGGCTAGAAAAGAGAGAGAGGCTGGGAACGATAGTCAAGCAGGCAGGAGAGAGAGAGGCTTGGGATGAGAGTCAGGCTAGACAGGAGAGAGATGCTTGGGACGAGAGTCAGGCTGGACAGGAGGGAGAAGGTTAGGTCGAGAGTCAGGCAGGACAGGAGAGAGAGGCTTGGGACGAGAGTCAGGCTGGAAGGATAGAGAAGTGGGACGAATAGTCGGCTGGATAGGAGAAAGAGGTTGTGGACGAGAGTCAGGGGGAAGGAGGAGAGCTTAGGGACGAGAGTCAATCAGACAGAAGAGAGAGGCTTGGAAGGAGAGTCAGGCGGACAGGAGAGAGACCCTTGTGGAGTGGAATCAGGTTGGAAGTTGAGATAGGGGTGTGGACGAGAGTCAAGTGAGAAAGAAACAGATGCTTGGTCGAGAGTCATGGCAGGACACAGAGAGAGGTTTGGGAAAGAGTCAGGGAGGAAGGAGAAAGACCCTTCGTAACGAGAGTCAGGTAGGACAGGGGAGAGAAGCTTGGTACTAGCGTCAGGCTGGACTGGAGATAGAGGCATGGGAAGAGAGTCAGGCTGGACAAGAGATAGAAGCTTGGGACGAGAGTCACGCAGGACAGGAGAGAGAAGCTTTGGACGAGAGTCATGCAGGACAGGAGAAAGGGGCTTGGAACGAGAGTCAGTCTGGACAGGAGAGAAAGGCTTGTGACGAGAGTCACCTGGATAGGAGAGAGAGGCTTAGGACGAGAGTCAGGCAGGAGAGGCGAGAGATACTTTGGACGATAGTCAGGCAGGACAGGAGAGAGAGGCTTGGGACGAGATCCAGGCAAGACAGGAGAGAGAGGCTTTGGGCGAGAGTCAGATCAGACAGGAGAGAGGCTTTAGACGAGAGTCAGGCAGGACAGGAGAGGGAAGCTTCGGACGAGAGTCAGGCTGGACAGGAGAGAGAGGTTTGTGACGAGAGTCAGGGAAGACAGGAGAGAGATTCTTGGGACGAGAGTTAGATTAGAAAAGAGAGAGAGGCTTGGTACGAGACTCAGGCTGGACAGGAGAGAGATCCTTGGGAAGAGAGTCAAGCAGGCAGAAGAGAGAGACTTTGGACGAGAGTCAGTGCAGGACAGAGAGAGAGTCTTTGGACGAGAAGAAGCAGGATAAAAAAAGAGAGAGGCTTGGGACGAGAGTTAGGATAGACAAGAGAGAGAGGCTGGGAACGAGAGTCAAGCAGGCAGGAGAGAGAGAGGCTTGGGACGAGATTCAGGCTAGACAGGAGAGAGATGCTTGAGACGAGAGTCAGGCTGGACAGGAGAGAGAAGGTTAGGACGAGAGTTAGGCAGGACAGGAGAGAGAGGCTTGGGATGAAAGTCAGGCTAGACAGGATAGAGAAGCTTGGGACGAGAGTCAAGCAGGCAGTAGAGAGAGGCTTGGGACGAGAGTCAGGCTGGACAGGAGAAAGAGGTTTGGGACGAGAGTCAGGGGGGACAGGAGAGAGAAGCTTAGGACGAGAGTCAGGTTAGATAGGAGAGAGAGGCTTGGGACAAGATTCAGGCAGGAGAGGAGAGAGGGGTTTAAAGCGATGTCAGGCAGGACAGAAGAGAGAGGCTTGTAACGAAAGTCAGGCTGGACAGGAGAGAGAGGCTTGGGACAAGAGTCAGACTGGACAGGAGATAGATGCTCTGAACGAGAGTGAAGTCAGACAGGAGAGAGAGGCTTGGGACGAGAGTCAGGCTGGAGAGGAGAGAGAGGCTTTGGACGAGCGTCAGGTAGGCAGGAGAGAGAGGCTTGGGACGTGAGTCAGGCTGGACAGGAGAGAGAAGGTTAGGACGAGAGTCAGGCAGGACAGGACGAGAGTCAGGCTGGACTGGAGAGAGACGCTTGGAACGAGAGTCAAGCAGGTAGTAGAGAGAGGCTTGGCACGAGAGTCAGACTGGACAGGAGAAAGAGGTTTGGGACGAGAGTCAGAGGGGACAGGAGAGAAAAGCTTGTGACGAGAGTCAGGCTGGACAGGAGAGAGAAGCTTGGGACGAGAGTCAAGCAGGTAGTAGAGAGTGGCTTGGGACGAGAGTCAGGCTGGACAGGAGAAAGTGGTTTTGGACGTGAGTCAGGGGGGACAGGAGAGAGAAGATTGGGACGAGAGTCAGGCTGGATAGGAGAGAGATGCTTGGGACAAGATTAAGGCAGGAGAGGAGAGAGGGGCTTTGATCGAGAGTCAGGCAGGACAGAAGAGAGAGGCTTGGAACGGGAGTCAGGCTGGACCGGAGAGAGAGGCTTGGGACGAGAGTGAGGCTGGACAGAAGAGAAAGTCTTGGGACTAGAGCCAGTCTTGACAGGAGAGAGAGGCTTAGAACGAGAGTCAATTCAGAAAAGAGAGAAAGGCATAGGAAGAGAGTCCGATCAGATAGGAGAGAGTTTTGGTACGAGAGTCAGGGAGGACAGGAGAGAGATGCTTGGGACGATAGTCAGGTAGGACAGAAGAGACAGGCTTGGAAGGAGAGACAGGCTGGTCAGGAGAGAGAGGCTTTGGATGGGAATCAGGTTGGAGAGGAGACAGGGGCTTGTAACGAGAGTCAAGTCAGAAAGGAGACAGATTCTTGGGACGAGAGTCAGGGCAGACAGGAGAGAGAGGATTGGGATAAGAGTCAGGCAGGACAGGAGAAAGACCTTTCGTAACGAGAGTCAGGCAGGACAGAAGAGAGAAGCTTGGGACTAGAGTCAGGCTGGACAGGAGATAGATGCTTGGAACAAGAGTGAAGTCAGACAGGAGAGAGATGCTTGTGACGAGGGTAAGGCTGGAGAGGAGAGAAAGGCTTTGGACGAGCGGCAGGCAGGCAGGAGAGAGAGGCTTGGGACGTGAGTCAGGCTTGATAGGAGAGAGAGGCATGGGCGAGTCACGCAGGACAGGAGAGAGAAGCTTTGGATGAGAGTCATGCAGGATAGGAGAGAGGGGCTTGGAACGAGGGTCAGGCTGGACAGGGGAGAAAGGCTTGTGACGAGAGTCACCTTAATAGGACAGAGAGGCTTGGGATGAGAGTCAGGCAGAACAGGAGAGAGAGGCTTGGGACGAGAGTCAGGCAGGACAGGAGAGAGAGGCTTGGGACGAGAGCCAGGCAAGACAGGAGAGAGAGGCTTTGGGCGAGAGTCATATCAGACAGGAGAGAGAGGCTTTAGACGAGAGTCAGGCAGGACAGGACAGGGAAGCTTCGGACGAGAGTCAGGTTGGACAAGAGAGAGAGTTTTGTGACGAGAGTCAGGGAAGACAGGAGAGAGATGCTTGGGACGACAGTTAGATTAGAAAGGAGAGAGAGGCTTGGTACGAGATTCAGGCTGGACAGGAGAGAGATCCTTGGGATGAGAGTCAAGCAGGCAGAAGAGAGAGACTTTTGACGAGAGTCAGGCAGGACAGGAGAGAGAGGCTTGGGACGAGAAGAAGGCAAGATTAGAGAGAGAGGCTTGCAACGAGAGGAAGGCTAGACAAGAGAGAGAGGCTGGGAACGAGAGTCAAGCAGGCAGGAGAGAGATTCTTGGGACGAGAGTCAGGCTGGATAGGAGAGAGATGCTTGGGACAAGAGTCAGGCAAGACAGGAGAGAGATGCTTGGGACGAGAGTCAGGCTGGACGGGAGAGAGAAGGTTGGGACGAGAGTCAGGCATGACAGGAGAGAGAGGCTTGGGACGAGAGTCAGGCTGGACAGGATAGAGAATCTTGGGACGAGAGTCAAGCAGGCAGTAGAGAGAGGCTTAGGACGAGAGTCGGGCTGGACAGGAGAAAGAGGTTTGGGACGAGAGTCAGGGGGGACAGGAGAGAGAAGCTTAGGACGAGAGTCGTTCTGGATAGGAGAGAGAGGCTTGGGACAAGAGTCAGGCAGGAGAAGAGAGAGGGGTTTTAAGCGAGAGTCAGGCAGGACAGAAGAGAGAGGCTTGGAACGAGAGTCAGGCTGGACAGGAGAGAGAGGCTTGGGACGAGAGTCAGGCTGGACAGGAGATAGATGCTTGGAACGAGGGTGAAGTCAGACAGGAGAGAGAGGCTTGGGACGAGAGTCAGGTAGGACAGGAGAGAGATGCTTGGGACGAGAGTCACATCAGACAGAAGAGACAGGCTTTGAAGGAGAGTCAGGCTGGACAGGAGATATATGCTTGGGACAAGAGTCACTCAGGACAGGAGAGAGAAGCTTTGGACGACAGTCATGCAGGACAGGAGAGAGGGGCTTGGAACGAGAGTCAGGCTGGACAGGAGAGAAAGGATTGTGACGAAAGTCACCTGGGTAGGAGAGAGGCTTGGGACGAGAGTCAGGCAGGACAGGACAGGGAAGCTTCGGACGAGAGTCAGGCTGGACAATAGAGAGAGGTTTGTGACTAGAGTCTGGGAAGATAGGAGAGAGATGCTTGGGACGAGAGTCAGATTAGAAAGGAGAGAGAGGCTTGGTACGAGACTCAGGCTGGACAGGAGAGAGATCCTTGGGAAGAGAGTCAAGCAGGCAGAAGAGAGAGACTTTGGACTAGAGTCAGGCAGGACAGGAGAGAGAGTCTTTGGACGAGAAGAAGGCAGGATAAGAGAGAAAGGCTTGGGACGAGAGTAAGGCTAGACAAGAGAGAGAGGCTGGGAACGAGAGTCAAGCAGGCAGGAGAGAGAGAGGCTTGGGACGAGAGTCAGGCAGGACAGGAGAGAGAGGCTTGGGACGAGAGTCAGGCTGGACAGGATAGAGAAGCTTGGGACGAGAGTCAAGCGGGCAGTAGAGAGAGACTTGGGACGAGAGTCAGGCTGGACAGGAGAAAGAGGTTTGGGACGAGAGTCAGGGGGGACAGGAGAGAGAAGCTTGGGAAGAGAGTCAAGCGGGCAGTAGAGAGAGGCTTGGGACGAGAGTCAAGCTGGACAGGAGAGAGAGGCTTGGGACGAGAGTCAGGCTGGGCAGTATAGAGAAGCTTGGGACGAGAGTCAATCAGGCAGTAGTGAGAGGCTTGGGACGAGAGTCAGGCTGGACAGGAGAAAGAGGTTTGGGACGTGGGACGAGAGTCAGGGGGGACAGGAGAGAGAAGCTTAGGACGAGAGTCAGTCTGGATAGGAGAGAGAGGCTTGGGACAAGAGTCAGGCAGTAGAGGAGAGAGGGGTTTTAAGCGAGAGTCAGGCAGGACAGAAGAGAGAGGCTTGGAACGAGAGTCAGGCTGGACAGGAAAGAGAGGCTTGGGACGAGAGTCAGGCTGGACAGGCGATTGATGCTCTGAGCGAGAGTGAAGTCAGACAGGAGAGAGAGGCTTTGGACGAGAGTCAGGCTGGAGAGGAGAGAGAGGTTTTGGACGAGCGTCAGGTAGGCAGGAGAGAGAGGCTTGGGACGTGAGTCATGCTGGACAGCAGAGAGAAGGTTAGGACGAGAGTCAGGCAGGACAGGAGAAAGGCTTGGGACCAGAGTCAGGCTGGACAGGAGAGAGACGCTTGGGACGAGAGTCAAGCAGGTAGTAGAGAGAGGCTTGGCACGAGAGTCAGGCTGGACAGGAGAAAGAGGTTTGGGACGAAAGTCAGAGGGGACAGGAGAGAAAAGTTTGGGACGAGAGTCAGGCTGCACAGGAGAGAGAAGCTTGGGACGAGAGTCAAGCAGGTAGTAGATAGTGGCTTGGGACGAGAGTCAGGCTGGACAGGAGAAAGAGGTTTTGGACGAGAGTCAGGGGGGACAAGAGAGAGAAGATTGGGACGAGAGTCAGGCTGGATAGGACAGAGATGCTTGGGACAAGATTAAGGCAGGAGAGGAAAGAGGGGCTTTGAGCGAGTCAGGCAAGACAGAAGAGAGAGGCTTGGAACGGGAGTCAGGCTGGACCGGAGAGAGAGGCTTGGGACGAGAGTCAGGCTGGACAGAAGAGAAAGGCTTGGGACTAGAGTCAGTCTTGACAGGAGAGAGAGGCTTAGAACGAGAGTCAAGTCAGAATAGAGAGAAAGGCATAGGAAGAGAGTCCGATCAGACAGGAGAGAGTTTTGAGACGAGAGTCCGGCGGGACAGGAGAGAGATGCTTGGGACGAGAGTCACATCAGACAGAAGAGACAGGCTTGGAAGGAGAGTCAGTCTGGACAGAAGAGAGACGCTTGGGACGAGAATCAGGTTGTAGAGGAGACAGGGGCTTGTGACGAGAGTCAAGTGAGAAAGGAGACAGATGCTTGGGACGAGAGTCAGGGCAGATAGGAGAGAGACGCTTGGGATGAGAGTCAGGCAGGACAGGAGAAAGAGGCTTCGTAACGAGAGTCAGGCAGGGCAGGAGAGAGAAGCTTGGGACTAGAGTCAGGCTGGACAGGAGATAGATGCTCGGAACGAGAGTGAAGTCAGACAGGAGAGAGAGGCTTTTGACGAGAGTCAGGCTGGAGAGGAGAGAGAGGCTTTGGACGAGCGTCAGGTAGGCAGGAGAGAGAAGCTTGGGACGTGAGTCAGGCTGGTCAGGAGAGAGATCCTTGGGAAGAGAGTCAAGCAGGCAGAAGAGAGAGTCTTTGGACTAGAGTCAGGCAGGACAGGAGAGAGAGGCATGGGACGAGAGCCAGGCAAGACAGGATAGAGAGGCTTTGGGCGAGAGTTAGATCAGACAGGAGAGAGAGGTTTGAGACGAGAGTCAGACAGGACAGGACAGGGAAGCTTCAGATGAGAGTGAGGCTGGACAGGAGAGAGAGGTTTGTGACGAGAGTCAGGGAAGACATGAGAGAGATGCTTGGGACGAGAGTTTTTGGGAAGAGAGTCAAGCAGGCAGAAGAGAGAGACTTTGGACGAGAGTCAGGCAGGACAGGAGAGAGAGGCTTCGGACGAGAAGAAGGCAAGATAAGAGAGAAAGGCTTGTGACGAGAGTTAGGCTAGACAAGAGAGAGAGGCTGGGAACGATAGTCAAGCAGGCAGGAGAGAGATTCTTGGGACGAGAGTCAGGCTAGACATGAGAGAGATGCTTGGGACGAGAGTCAGGCTGGACAGGAGAGAGAAGGTGAGGATGAGAGTCAGGCAGGACAGGAGAGAGAGGCTTGGGACGAGAGTCAGGCTGGACATGAGAAAGAGGTTTGGGACGAGAGTCAAGTGGGTCAGGAGAGAGAAGCTTGGGACGAGACTCAGCCTGGATAGGAGAGAGAGGCTTTGGACAAGAGTCAGGCAGGAGAGGAGAGAGGGGCTTTAAGCGGGAGTCAGGCAGGAGAGAAGAGAGAGGCTTGGAACGAGAGTCAGGCTAGACAGTAGAGAGAGGTTTGGGATTAGAGTCAGGCTGGACAGGAGAGAGAGACTTAGAGCGAGAGTCAAGTCAGAAAGGAGAGAAAGGCATATGACGAGAGTCAGATCAGAGAGAAGAGACTTTTGGGACGAGATTCAGTCAGGACAGGAGATAGAGGCTTGGGAAGAGAGTCAGGTAGGACAGGAGAGAGATGCTTGGAATGAGAGTGAAGCAGGTACTAGAGAGAGGCTTGGGACGAGAGTCAGGCTGGACAGTTGAAAGAGGCTTAGGACGAGAGTCAGATCAGACAAAGGAGACAGGCTTGGGACAAGAGTTAGGCTGGACAGGAAAGAGAGGCTTGGGACGAGAGTCAGGTTGGAGAGGAGACAGGGGCTTGGGACGAGAGTCAAGTCAGAAAGGAGACAGATTCTTGGGACGAGAGTCAGGGCAGACAGGAGAGAGAGGCTTTGGATGAGCGTCACGCAGGACAAGAGAAAGAGGCTTCGGACGAGAGTCAGGCAGGACAGGAGAGAGAAGCTTGGGACTAGAGTCAGGCTGGACAGGAGATAGATGCTCGGAACGAGAGTGAAGTCAGACAGGAGAGAGAGGCTTGTGACGAGAGTCAGGCTGGAGAAGAGAGAGAGGCTTTGGACGAACGTCAGGTAGGCAGGAGAGAGAGGATTGGGACGTGAGTCAGGCTGGACAGGAGAGAGAAGGTTAGGTGGAGAGTCAGGCAGGGCAGGAGAGAGAGGCTTGGGACGAGAGTCAAGTAGGTAGTAGAGAGAGGCTTGGGACGAGAGTCAGGATGGACAGGAGAAAGAGTTTTGGGACGAGCGTCAGAGGGGACAGGAGAGAGAAGCTTGGGACGAGAGTCAGGCAGGACAGGAGAGAAAAGCTTGGGACGAGAGTCAAGCAGGTAGTAGAGAGAGGCTTGGGACGAGAGTCAGGCTGGACAGGAGATAGAGGTTTTGGAGAGTCAGGGGGGACAGGAGAATCATGACACAAGAGTCAGGTAGGACAGGAGAGAGATGCTAGGGACGAGAGTCACATCAGACAGAAGAGACAGGCTTGGAAGGAGAGTCAGGCTGGACAGGAGAGAGACGCTTGATACGGGAGTCAGGTTGGAGAGGAGACAGGGGCTTGGGACGAGAGTCAAGTCAGAAAAGAGACAGATGCTTGGGACGAGAGTCTGGGCAGAATGGAGAGAGAGGCTTGGGATGAGATTCACGCAGGACAGGAGAAATAGGCTTCGTAACGAGAGTCAGGCAGGACAGGAGAGAGAAGCTTGGGACTCGAGTCAGGCTGGACAGGAGATAGATGCTTGGAACGAGAGTGAAGTCAGACAGGAGAGAGAGGCTTGTGACGAGAGTCAGGCTGGAGAAGAGAGGCTTTGGACGAACGTCAGGTAGGCAGGAGAGAGAGGCTTAGGACGTGAGTCAGGCTGGACAGGAGAGAGAGGCATGGGAAGAGAGTGAGGCTGGACAAGAGAGAGAAGCTTGGGACGAGAGTCACGCAGGACAGGAGAGAGAAGCTTTGGACGAGAGTCATGCAGGACAGGAGAGAGGGGCTTGGAACGAGAGTCAGGCTGGACAGGAGAGAAAGGCTTTTGACAAGAGTCACCTGGATAGGAGAGAGAGGCTTGGTACGAGAGTCAGGCAGGACAGGCGAGAGATACTTGGGACGAGAGTCAGGAAGGACAGGAGAGAGAGGCTTGGGACGAGAGCTGGGCAAGACAGGAGAGAGAGGCTTTGGGGGAGAGTCAGATCAGACAGGAGAGAGAGGTTTGAGACGAGAGTCAGGCAGGACAGGACAGGGAAGCTTCGTAGAGAGATGCTTTGGATGAGAGTCAGATTAGAAAGGAGAGAGAGGCTTGGTACGAGAGTCATGCTGGACAGGAGAGAGAGGCTTGGTACGAGAGTCATGCTGGACAGGAGAGAGATCCTTGGGAAGAGAAGCTTGGGACGAGAGTCAGGCTGGACAGGAGAGAGAAGCTTTGGACGAGAGTCACGAAGGACAGGAGAGAGGGGCTTGGAACGAGAGTCAAGCTTGACAGGAGAGAAAGGCTTGTGACGGGAGTCACCTGGATAGGAGAGAGAGGCTTGGGACGAGAGTCAGGCAGGACAGGCGAGAGATACTTGGGACGAGAGTCAGGCAGGAAAGGAGAGAGAGGCTTGGGACGAGAGCCAGGTAAGACAGGAGAGAGAGGCTTTGGGGGAGAGTCAGATCACACAGGAGAGAGAGGCTTTAGACGAGAGTCAGGCAGGACAGGACAGGGAAGCTTCGGAGAGAGATGCTTGGGATGAGAGTCAGATTAGAAAGGAGAGAGAGGCTTGGTACGAGAGTCAGGCTGGACAGGAGAGAGATCCTTGGGAAGAGGGTCAAGCAGGCAGAAGAGAGAGACTTTGGACGAGAGTCAGCCAGGACAGGAGAGAGAGGATTGGGACGAGAAGAAGGCATGATAAGAGAGAAAGGCTTGGGACGAGAGTTAGGCTAGACAAGAGAGAGAGGCTGGGAACGAGAGTCAAGCAGGCAGGAGAGAGAAGCTTGGGACGAGAGCCAGGCTAGACAGGAGAAAGAGAGGCTTGGAACGAGTGTCAGGCTGGACAGGAGAAAGAGGATTGGGACGAGAGTCAGGGGGGACAGTAGAGAGAAGCTTGGGACGAGAGTCAGGCTGGATAGGAGAGAGAGGCTTTTGACAAGAGACAGGCAGGAGAGGAGAGAGGGGCTTTAAGCTAGAGTCAGGCAGGACAGAAGAGAGAGGCTTGGAACGAGAGTCAGGCTGGACAGGAGAGAGAGGCTTGTGACGAGAGTCAGGCTGGACAGAAGAGAGATGCTTGGGATGAGAGTGAAGCAGGTAGTAGAGAGAGGCTTGGGACGAGAGTCAGGCTGGACAGGAGAGAGAGGCTTGGGACGAGATTCAGATCAGACAAAGGAGACAGGCTTGGGACGAGAGCCAGGCTGGACAGGAAAGAGAGACTTGGGACGAGAGTCAGGTCGGAGAGGAGACAGGGGCTTGGGACGAAAGTCAAGTCAGAAAGGAGACAGATTTTTATGACGAGAGTCAGGGCAGACAGGAGAGAGAGGCTTGGGATCAGAGTCAGGCAGGACAAGAGAAAGAGGCTTCGGACGAGAGTCAGGCAGGACAGGAGAGAGAAGCTTGGGACGAGAGTCAGGCTGGACAGGAGATAGATTTTTGGAACGAGAGTGAAGTCAGACAGGAGAGAGAGGCTTGTGACGAGAGTCAGGCTGGAGAAGAGAGAGAGGCTTTGGACGAGCGTCAGGTAGGCAGGAGAGAGAGGGTTGGGACGTGAGTCAGGCTGTACAGGAGAGAGAAGGTTAGGACGAGAGTCAGGCAGGACAGGAGAGAGAGGCTTGGGACGAGAGTAAGGCTGGACAGAAGAGAGAAGCTTGGGACGAGAGTCAGGCAGGACAGGAGAGAGAGTCTTGGGACGAGAGCCAGGCAAGACAGGAGAGAGAGGCTTTGGGGGAGAGTCAGATCAGACAGGAGAGAGAGGCTCGTAACGAGAGTTAGGCTAGACAAGAGAGAGAGGCTGGGAACGAGAGTCAAGCAGGCAGGAGAGAGAAACTTGGGACGAGAGTCAGGCTAGACAGGAGAAAGAGAGGCTTGGAACGAGAGTCAGGCTGGACAGGAGAAAGAGGTTTGGGACGAGAGTCAGGGGGGAGAGTAGAGAGAAGCTTGGGACGAGAGTCAGGCTGGACAGGAGAGAGAGGCTTGGGACAAGATTCAGGCAGGAGAGGAGAGAGGGGCTTTAAGCTAGAGTCAAGCAGGACAGAAGAGAGAGGCTTGGAACGAGAGTCAGGCTGGACAGGAGAGAGAGGCTTGTGACGAGAGTCAGGCTTGACAGAAGAGAGATGCTTGGAACGAGAGTGAAGCGGGTAGTAGAGAGAAGCTTCGGACGAGAGTCAGGCCGGATAGGAGAGAGAGGCTTGGGACGAGAGTCAGATCAGACAGAGGAGACAGGCTTGGGACGAGAGTTAGGCTGGACAGGAAAGAGAGGCTTGGGACAAGAGTCAGGTTGGAGAGGAGACAGGGGCTTGGGACGAGAGTCAGGGGGGACAGTAGAGAGAAGCTTGGGACGAGAGTCAGGCTGGACAGGAGAGAGAGGCTTTGGACAAGATTCAGGCAGGAGAGGAGAGAGGGGCTTTAAGCTAGAGTCAGGCAGGACAGAAGAGAGAGGCTTGGAACGAGAGTCAGGCTGGACAGGAGAGAGAGGCTTGGGACAAGATTCAGGCAGGAGAGGAGAGAGGGGCTTTAAGCTAGAGTCAGGCAGGACGGAAGAGTGAGGCTTGGAACGAGAGTCAGGCTGGACAGGAGAGAGAGGCTTGTGACGAGAGTCAGGCTTGACAGAAGAGAGATGCTTGGGACGAGAGTGAAGCGGGTAGTAAAGAGAGGCTTGGGACGAGAGTCAGGCTGGACAGGAGAGAGAGGCTTGGGACGAGAGTCAGATCAGACAGAGGAGACAGGCTTGGGACGAGAGTTAGGCTGGACAGGAAAGAGAGGCTTGGGACGAGAGTCAGGTTGGAGAGGAGACAGGGGCTTGGGACGAGAGTCAAGTCAGAAAGGAGACAGATTCTTGGGACGAGAGTCAGGGCAGACAGGAGAGAGAGGCTTGGGATGAGAGTCAGGCAGGACAAGAGAAAGAGGCTTCGGACGAGAGTCAGGCAGGACAGGAGAGAGAAGCTTGGGACGAGAGTCAGGCTGATAGAGGCTTTGGACGAGCGTCAGGTAGGCAGGAGAGAGAGGCTTGGGACGTGAGTCAGGCTGGGCAGGAGAAAGAGGTTTTGGAAGAGAGTCAGTGGGGACAGGAGAGAGAAGTTTGGAACGAGAGTCAGCCTGGATAGGAGAGAGATGCATGGGACAAGATTAAGGCAGGAGAGGAGAGAGGGGCTCTGAGCGAGAGTCAGGCAGGACAGAAGAAAGAGGCTTGGGACTAGAGTCAAGCAGGACAGGAGAGAGAGTCTTAGAACGAGAGTCAAGTCACAAAAGAGAGAAATGCATAGGACGAGAGTCAGGTCAGACAGGAGAGAGTTTTGGGACGAGACTCAGGCAGGACAGGAGATAGAGTCTTGGTACGAGAGTCAGGTAGGACAGGAGAGAGATGCTTGGGACGAGAATCACATCAGACAGAAGAGACAGGTTTGGGAGGAGAGTCAGGCAGGACAGGAAAGAGAGGCTTGGGACGAGAGTCACATCAGACAGAAGAGACAGGCTTGGGACGAGAGTCAGGCTGGACAGGAAAGAGAGGCTTGGGACGAGAGTCAGGATGGAGAGGAGACAGGGGATTGGGACGAGAGTCAAGTCAGAAAGGAGACAGATACTTGGGACGAGAGTCAGGGCAGACAGGAGAGAGAGGTGTGGGATGAGAGTCAGACAGGACAAGAGAAAGAGGCTTGTGACGAGAGTCAGGCAGGACAAGAGAGAGAAGCTTGGGACTAGAGTCAGGCTGGATAGGAGATAGATGCTTGGAACGAGAGTGAAGTCAGACAGGAGAGAGAGGCTTGTGACGAGAGTCAGGCTGGAGAGGAGAGAGATGCTTTGGACGAGCGTCAGGTAGGCAGGAGAGAGAGGGTTGGGACGTGAGTCAGGCTGAACAGGAGAGAGAGGCATGGGAAGAGAGTCAGGCTGGACAAGAGAGAGAAGCTTGGGATGAGAGTCACGTAGGACAGGAGAGCGAAGCTATGGACGCGAGTCATGGAGGACAGGAGAGAGGGGCTTGGAACGAGAGTCAGGCTGGGCAGGAGAGAGAGGCTTGTGACGAGAGTCACCTGGATAGGAGAGAGAGGCTTGGGACGAGAGTCAGGCAGGACAGGCGAGAGATATTTGGGACGAGAATCAGGCAGGACAGGAGAGAGAGGCATGGGGCGAGAGCCAGGCAAGACAGGAGAGAGAGGCTTTGGGCGAGAGTCAGATCAGACAGGAGAGAGAGGCTTGAGACGAGAATCAGGCAGGATAGGACAGGGAAGCTTCGGACGAGAGTCAGGCTGGATAGGAGAGAGAGGTTTGTGACGAGAGTCATTGAAGACAGGAGAGAGATGCTTGGGACGAGAGTCAGATTAGAAACGAGAGAGAGAGGCTTGGTACGAGAGTCAGGCTGGACAGGAGAGAGATACTTGGGAAGAGAGTCAAGCAGGCAGAAGAGAGAGACTTTGTGCGAGAGTCAGGCAGGACAGGAGAGAGAGGCTTAGGACGAGAAGAAGGCAGGATAAGAGAGAGAGGCTTGGGACGAGAGTTAGGCTAGACAAGAGAGAGAGGCTGGGAACGAGAGTCAAGCAGGCAGGAGAGATTCTTGGGACGAGAGTCAGGCTAGACAGGAGATAGATGCTTGGGATGAGAGTCAGGCTGGACAGGAAAGAGAAGGTTAGGACGAGAGTATGGCAGGACAGGAGAGAGAGGCTTAGGACGAGAGTCAGGGTGGACAGGATAGAGAAGCTTGGGACGAGAGTCAAGCAGGCAGTAGAGAGAGGCTTGGGACCAGAGTCGGGCATGGGACAGGAGAAAGAGGCTTGGGACGAGAGTCAGGGGGGACAGTAGAGAGAAGCGTGGTACGAGAGTCAGGCTGGATAGGAGAGAGTGGCATTGGACAAGGGTCAGGCAGGAGAGGAGAGAGGGGCTTTAAGCGAGCGTCAGGCAGGACAGAAGAGAGAGGCTTGGAACGAGAGTCAGGTTTGGACAGGAGAGAGAGGCTTGGGACGAGAGTCAGGGAAGACAGGGGAGAGATGCTTGGGACGAGAGTCAGATTAGAAAGGAGAGAGAGGTTTGGTACGAGAGTCAGGCTGGACAGGAGAGAGATCCTTGGGAAGAGAGTCAAGCAGGCAGAAGAGAGAGACTTTGGACGAGAGTCTGGCAGGACAAGAGAGAGAGGCTTGGGACGAGAAGAATGCAGGATAAGAGAGAGAGGCTTGGGACGAGAGTTAGGCTAAACAAGAGAGAGAGGATGGGAGCGAGAGTCAAGCAGGCAGGAGAGAGAGGCTTGGGACGAGAGTCAGGCTAGACAGGATGGAGAAGCTTGGGACGAGAGACAAGCAGGCAATAGAGAGATGCTTGGGACGAGAGTCAGGCTGGACAGGAGAAAGAGGTTTGGGACGAGAGTCAGGGGGGACAGTAGAGAGAAGCTTGGGACGAGAGTCAGGCTGGGTAGGAGAAAGAGGCTTGGGACAAGATGAAGGCAGGAGAGGAGAGAGGGGCTTTAAGCGAGAGTCAGGGAGGACAGGAGAGAGAGGCTTGGAACGAGAGTCAGGCTGGACAGGACAGAGATGCTTGGGACGAGAGTTAGGCTGGACAGAAGAGAGAGTCTTGGGAATAGAGTCAGGCTGGACAGGAGAGAGAGGCTTAGAGCGAGAGTCAAGTCAGAAAGGAGAGAAAGGCATATGACGAGAGTCAGATAAGACAGAAGAGAATTTTGGGACGAGATTAAGTCAGGACAGGAGACAGGGGCTTGGGACGAGAGTCAGTTAGGACAGGAGAGAGATGCTTGGAAGGAGAGTCAAGTAGGTAGTAGAGAGAGGCTTGGGACGAGAGTCAGTTTGGACAGGAGAGAGAGGCTTGGGACGAGAGTCAGATCAGACAGACGAGACAGGTTTGGGACGAGAGTCAGGTTGGACAGGAAAGAGGGGCTTGGGACGAAAGTCAGGTTGGAGAGGAGATAGGGGCTTGGGACGAGAGTCAAGTCAGAAAGGAGACAGTTTCTTGGGACAAGGGTCAGGGCAGACAGGAGAGAGAGGCTTGGGATCAGAGTCAGGCAGGAGAAGAGAAAGAGGCTTGTGACGAGAGTCAGGCAGGACAGGAGAGAGAAGCTTGGGACGAGAGTCAGGCTGGACAGGAGATAGATGCTTGGAACGAGAGTGAAGTCAGACAGGAGAGAGAGGCTTGTGACGAGAGTCAGGCTGGAGAGGAGAGAGAGGTTTTGGACGAGCGTCAGGTAGGCAGGAGAGAGAGGATTGGGACGTAAGTCAGGCTGTACAGGAGAAAGAAGGTTAGGACGAGAGTCAGGCATGACAGAAGAGAGAGGCTTGGGACGAGAGTCTGACTGGACAGGAGAGAGAAGCTATGGACGAGAGTCAAGCAGGTAGTAGAGAGAGGCTTGGGACGAGAGTCAGGCTGGACAGGAGAAAGAGGTTTGGGACGAGAGTCAGGGTGGACAGGAGAGAAGCTTGGGACGAGATTCAGGCAGGATAGGAGAGAGATGCTTGGGACAAGATGAAGGCAGGAAGGAGAGAGGTGTTTGAGCGTTTTTCAGGCAGGACAGAAGAGAGAGGCTTGGAACGGGAGTCAGACTGGACAGGAAAAAGAGGATTGGGACGAGAGTCAGGCTGGACAGGATAGAGAGGCTTGGGACTAGAGTCAAGTTGGACAGGAGAGAGAGGCTTAGAACGAGAGTCAAGTCAGAAAAGAGTGAAAGGCATAGGACGAGAGTCAGATTAGACAGGAGAGAGTTTTGGGACGAGAGTCAGGGAGGACAGGAGATAGAGTCTTGGTACGAGAGTCAGGTAGGACAGGAGAGAGATGCTTGGGACGAGAGTCACATCAGACAGAAGAGACAGTCTTGGGAGGAGAGTCAAGCTGGACAGGAGAGAGAGGCTTGGGACGAGAGTCAGGTTGGAGAGGAGACAGGGGCTTGGGACGAGAGTCAATGACGTCAGAAAGGAGACAGATTCTTGGGACGAGAGCCGGGCCGACAGGAGAGAGAGGCTTCGATGAAAGTCAGACAGGACAAGAGAACGAGGCTTCGGACGAGAATCAGGCAGGACAGGAGGGAGAAGCTTGGGTCTAGAGTCACGCTGGACAGGAGATAGATGCTTGGAAGGAGAGTGAAGTCAGACAGGAGAGAGATGCTTGTGACGGGAGTCAGGCTGGAGAGGAGAGAGAGGCTTTGGACGAGCGTCAGGTAGGCAGGAGAGAGAGGATTGGGACGTGATTCAGGCTGGACAGGAGAGAGAGGCATGGGAAGTGAGTCAGGCTGGACAAGAGAGAGAAGCTTGGGACGAGAGTCACGCAGGACAGGAGAGCGAAGCTATGGACGAGAGTCATGCAGGACAGGAGAGAGAGGCTTGGAACGAGAGTCAGGCTGGACAGGAGAGAGAGGCTTGTGACGAGAGTCACCTGGACAGAAGAGAGAGGCTTGGTACGAGAGTCAGACTGGACAGACGAGGGATACTTGGGACGAGAGTCAGGCAGGACAGGAGAGAGAGGCCTGGGACGAGAGCCAGGCAAGACAGGAGAGAGACTTGGGGCGAGAGTCAGATCAGACAGGAGAGAGAGGTTTGGGAAGAGAGTCAGGGAGGACAGGACAGGGAAGCTTCGGACGAGAGTCAGGTTGGACAGGAGAGAGAGGTTTGTGGCGAGAGTCAGGGAAGACAGGAGAGAGATTCTTGGGATGAGAGTCAGATTAGGAAGGAGAGAGAGGCTTGGTACGAGAGTCAGGCTGGACAGGAGAGAAATCCTTTGTAAGAGAGTCAAGCAGGCAGAAGAGAGAAGCTTGGGACGAGAGTCACGCAGGACAGGAGAGCGAAGCTATGGACGAGAGTCATGCAGGACAGGAGAGAGAGGTTTGGAACGAGAGTCAGGCTGGACAGGAGAGAGAGGCTTGGGACGAGAAGAATACAGGATAAGAGAGAGAGGCTTGGGACGAGAGTTAGGCTAGACAAGAGAGAAAGGCTGGGAACGAGAGTCAAGCAGGCGGGAGAGAGAGCCTTGGGACGAGAGTCAGGCTAGACGGGAGAGAGAGGCTTGGGACGAGAGTCAGCTTGGACAGGAGAAAGAAGCTTCAGACGAGAGTCAGGCAGGACGGGAAAGAGAGCTTGGGACTAGATTCAGGCTGGACATGAGATCGATGCTTGGAACGAGATTGAAGTCAGACAGGAGAGAGAGGATTGTGACGAGAGTCAGGCTTGAGAGGAGAGAGAGGCTTTGGACGAGCGTCAGGTAGGCAGGAGAGAGAGGCTTGGGACGTAAGTCAGGCTGTACAGGAGAGAGAAGGTTAGGACGAGAGTCAGGCAGGACAGGAGAGAGAGGGTATGGAAGAGAGTCAGGTTGGACAAGGGAGAGAAGCTCTGGACGAGAGTCACGCAGGACAGGGGAGAGAAGCTTTGGACGAGAGTCATGCAGGTCAGAAGAGAGGGGCTTGGAACGAGAGTCAGACTGGACAGGAGAGAGAGTCTTGTGACGAGAGTCAGGCTGGACAGGGGAGAGAGGCTTGGGACGAGAGTCAGGCAGGACATGAGAGAGAGACTTGGGACGAGAGTCAGGCAGGACAGGAGAGAGAGGCTTGGGGCGAGAGCCACATCAGACAGGAGAGAGAGGTTTGAGACGAGAGTCAGGCAGGACAAGACAGGGAAGCTTCAGACGAGAGTCAGGCTGGACAGGAGAGAGAGGTTTGTGACGAGAGTCAGGGAAGGCAGGAGAGAGATGTTTGGGACGAGAGTCAGATTCGAAAGGAGAGAGAGGCTTGGTACGAGAGTCAGGCTGGACAGGAGAGAGATCCTTGGGAAGAGAGTCAAGCAGGCAGAAGAGAGAGACTTTGGACGAGAGTCAGGCAGGACAGGATAGAGAGGCTTGGGACGAAAGGCAGGCAGGATAAGAGTGAGAGGCTTGGGACGAGAGTTAGGCTGGACAAGAGAGAGAGGCTGGGAACGAGAGTCAAGCAGGCAGGAGAGAGAGGCTTGGGACGAGAGTCATGCTAGACAGGAGAGAGAGGCTTGGGACGAGAGTCAGGGTGGGCAGGAGAGAGATCCTTGGGAAGAGAGTCAAGCAGGCAGAAGATACAGACTTTGGACGAGAGTCAAACAGGCAGGAGAGAGAGGCTTGGGACGTGAGTCAGGCTGGACAGGAGAGAGAGGCTTGGTAAGAGAGTCAGGCTGGACGAGAGAGAGAAGCTTGGGACGAGAGTCACGCAGGACAGGAGAGAGAAGCTTTGGACGAGAGTCATGCAGGACAGGAGAGAGGGGCTTGGAACGAGAGTCAGGCTGGAAGGGAGAGAGAGGCTTGTGACGAGAGTCAGGCTGGACAGGAGAGAGAAGCTTGAGACGAGAGACAGGCAGGACAGGAGAGAGAAACTTGGGACGAGAGTCAGGCAGGACAGGAGAGAAAGCCTTGGGGCGAGAGTCAGATCAGACAGGAGAGAGAGGCTTGAGACGCGAGCCAGGCAGGACAGGATAGGGAAGCTTCGGACGAGAGTCAGGCTGGACAGGAGAGAGAGGTTTGTGACGAGAGTCAGGGAAGACAGGAGAGATATGCTTTGGACGAGAGTCAGATTAGAAAGGAGAGAGAGGCTTGGTACTAGAGTCAGGCTTGACAGGAGAGACAGGCTTGGTATGAGAGTCAGTCTAGACAGGAGAGAGATCCTTGGGAAGAGAGTGAAGCAGGCAGAAGAGAGAGACTTTGGATGAGAGTCAGGCTGGACTGGAAAGAGAGGCTTGGGACGGAAGGCTGGCAGGATAAGAGAGAGAGGCTTGGGATGAGAGTTATGCTCGACAATAGAGAGAGGCTGGGAACGAGAGTCAAGCAGGCAGGAGAGAGACGCTTGGGACGAGAGTCAGGCTAGACAGGAGAGAGAGGCTTGAGAGGAGAGTCAGGATGGACAGTAGAGAGCAGCTTATGACGAGAGTTAGGCAGGACAGGAGAGAGAGGTTTGGGATGAGAGTCAGGCTGGAAAGGAGGGAGAGGCTTAGGACGAGAGTCAAGCAGGCAGTAGAGAGACGTTTGGGACGAGAGTCAGGCTGGACAGGAGAAAAAGGTTTGGGACGAGAGTCAGGGTGGACAGGATAGAGAAGCTTGGGGCGAGAGTCAGGCTGGATAGGAGAGAGAGGCTTGGGACAAGAGTCAGGCAGGACAGGAGAGAGGGGCTTTGAGCTGGAGTCACGCTGGATAGAAGAGAGAGGCATGGAACAAGAGTCAGTCTGGACAGGAGAGAGACGCTTAGGACGAGAGTCAGGCTAGACAGAAGAGTCAGGGTGGACAGCATGGAGCTGCTTAAACGAGAGTCAAGTCAGACAGGAGAGACAGGCTTGGGACGACAGTCAGGTAAGACAGGAGATAGAGGCTTGGAACGAGAGTCAGGTCAGACAGGAGAGAGAGGCTTAGGACAAGAGTCAGGCTGGATAAGAGAAAGAGGCTTGGGACGAGAGTCAATCTGGACAGGAGAGGGAGGCTTTGGACGAGAATCAGGCTAGACAGGAGAGAGAGGCTTTGGACGAGAGTCAGTCAGGACAGGAGAGAGAGGCTACGGACGAGAGTCAGGCAGGACAGGAGAGAGAGGCTTGGGAAGAGAGTCTGGCAGGAACGGAGAAAGAGTCTTGGGACGAGAGTCAGGCAGGACAGGAGCGGGAGGATTGTGGCGAGAATCAGGCTAGACAGGAGTGAGATGCTTTGGACGAGAGTCAGTCAGGACAGGAGAGAGAGGCTACGGACGAGAGTCAGGCAGGACAGGAGAGAGCGGCTTGGGACGAGAGTCAGGCAGGACAGGAGAGGGAGGCATGGGACGATAGTCTGGCTGGACAGGAGAGAGAGGCTTGGGACGAGAGTCATGCAGGAGATGAGAGAGAGGCTTGGGACGAGAGTTAGGAAAGGCAGGAGAGAGAGGCTTGGGACGAGAGTCAGGCAGGACAGAAAAGAGAGGCTTGGGACGATAGTCAGACTGGTCAGGAAAAAGAGGCTTGGGACGAGAATCAGGCAGGACAGGAGAGAGAGTCTTGGGGCGAGAGTCAGGCAGGACATGAGAGAGACTTGTTACGAGAGTCAGGCAGGAGAAGAGAGAGAGGCTTGGGACGAGAGTCAGGCTGGACCGGAGAGAGAGGCTTAAAACGAGAGTCAAGTCAGACAGGAGGAAGAGGCTTGGGACGAGAGTCGGGCTGGACAGGAGAGAGATGCTTGGTGGGAGAGTCAGGCAGGACAGGAGACAGAAGCTTGAGACAAGAGTCAGATCACAAAGGAGAGACAGGCTTTGGGCGAGAGTCAGGCAGGACAGGAGAGAGAAGCTTTGGACGAGAGTCAGGCAGGAGAAGAGAGAGACGCTTGGGACGAGAGTCAGATCAGACAGGAGAGGCTTGAGACGAGAGTCAGGTAGGACAGGAAAGAGATGCTTGGGAGTAGAGTCAGATCAGACAGGAGAGAGAGGCTTGGGACGAGAGTCAGGCTGGACAGGAGAGAAATGCTTGGGACGAGAGTCATGCAGGACAGGAGAGAGAGGCTTGGGGCGATAGTCAGACTGCACAAGAGAGAGAGGCTTGAGACGAGAGTCAGGCAGGACAGGAGAGAGAGTCTTGGGACGAGAGTCAGGCAGGACATGATAGAGAGACTTGGGACGAAAGTCAGGCTGGACAGGAGAGAGAGAGAGGCGTGGAACGAGAGTCAGGCTGGAGAGGAGAGAGAGGCTTGGGACGAGAGTCAGGCTGGACAGGAGAGAGAAGCTATGAACAAGAGTCAGGCAGGACAGGAGATAGAGGCTTGGGATGAGAGTCAGATCAGACAGGAGAGTGAGGCTTGGGACGAGAGTCAGGCTGAACAGGAGACCCAGGTTTCTGACGAGAGTCAGGCTAAATAGGAGAGAGAGGTTTCGGACGTGAGTCAGGCTGGACAGGAGAGAGAGGCTTGGGACGAGTCAGGCAGGACAGGAGAGAGAAGCTTTGGACGAGAGTCAGGCTGGACAGGAGAGGGAGGCTTGGAACGAGAGTCAAGCAGGCAGAAGAGAGAGGCTTGGGACGAGAGTCAGGCAGGACAGTATAGAGAGGCTTCGGACTAGAGTCAGGCAGGACGGGAGAGAGAGGATTGGGACAAGAGTGAGGCAGGGTAGGAGAGAAGGGCTTGGGACGAGAATCTGGCTGGACAGGAGAGAGAGGCTTGTGACGAGTCAGGCTAGACAGGAGAGAGAGGCTTGGGACGAGAGTCAGGCTGGACAGGAGAGAGAGAGGCGTGGAACGAGAGTCAGGCTGGAGAGGAAACAGGGGCTTGGGACGAGAGTCAAGTCAGAAAGGAGAGAGATGCCTGGGACGAGAGTCAGTCCAGACAGGAGAGAAAGGCTTAGGACGAGAGTCAGGCAGGACAGGAGAAAGAGGCTTCCGACGAGAGTCAAGCAGGACAGGAGAGAGAGTCTTGGGACGAGAGTGAGGTTGGACAGGAGAGAGAGGCTTGGGACGAGAGTGATGCAGGACAGCAGAAAGAGGCTCGGGACCTGAGTCAGATCAAATAGGAGAGAGAGGCTTGGAACGAGGGTCAGGCAGGACAGGATATAAGGGCTTGGGACGATTCAGGGAGGACAGGAGACAGATGCTTGGGAAGATAGTCAGATCAGACAGGAGAGACAGGCTTGGGACGAGAGTGAGGCAGGAGAAGAGAGAGAGTCTTGGGACGAGAGCCAGGATAGACAGGAGAGAGAGGCTTGGGACCAGAGTCAGGCAGGACAGGAGAGAGAGGCTTGGGAAGAGAGTCAGGCTGGACAGGAGAGACAGGCTTCGGACGAGATTCAGGCTGGACAGGAGAGAAAAGCTTAGGACGAGAGTCAGGCAGGACAGGAGAGAGAGGCTTGGGACGAGAGTCAGATCAGACAATAGAGTGAGGCTTGGGACGAGAGTCAGGCAGGACAGGAGAGAGAGGGTTGGGACGAAAGTCAGGCTGGACAGGAGAGAGAGGCTTGGGACGAGAGTCAGGCAGGACTGGAGAGAGAAGCTTGGGACAAGATTGAGGCAGGGTAGGAGAGAAAGGCTTGGGACGAGAGTCTGGCTGGACAGGAGAGAGAGGCTTGTGACGAGTCAGGCTAGACAAGAGAGAGAGGTTTGTGACGAGAATCAAGGTGGACAGGAGAGAGAGGCTTGGAACGAGAGTCAGGCTGGACAAGAGAGAGAGGCTTAGGGCGAGAGTCAGGTTGGACAGGATAGATAGGCTGGGGACGAGAGTCAGGCTGTACAGGAGAGAGAGGCTTAGAACGAGAGTAAAGTGAGACACAGAGAGAGGCTTGGAACGAGAGTCAGCCAGGGCAGGAGAGAGATGTTTGGGACAAGATTGAGGCAGGATAGGAGAGAAAGGCTTGGGACGAGAGTCTGGCTGGACAGGAGAGAGAGGCTTGGGACGAGGTGTCAGTCAGGACAGGAGAGAGAGTCTTTTGACGAGAGTCAGATCAGACAAGAGAGAGAGAGGCTTGGGACGAGAGTCATGCAGGACAGGAGAGAGAGCATTGGGACGAGAATCAGGCAGGACAGGAGAGAGAAGCTTGGGACGAGATTGAGGCTGGACAGGAGAGAGAGGCTTAGAACGAGACTCAAGCAGGTAGGAGAGAGATTTTGGGACTAGATTCAGGCAGGACAGGAGAAAGAGGCTTGGGACGAGAGTCAGGCAGGACAGGAGAGGGAAACTTAGGACGAGAGTCATGCTGGACAGGAGAGAGAGGCTTAGAACGAGAGTCCAGCAGACAGGAGATAGGAGAATAGGACGTGAGTCAGGCTGGATAGAAGAGAGAGGCTTGGGACGAGAGTCAGGCTGGACAGGAGAGAGATGCTTAGGACGAGAGTCAGGCAGGACAGGAGAGAGAGGCTTGGAACGAGAGTCAGGCTAGATAGGAGAGATACGCTTGGGACGGGAGTCAGGCAGGCAGGAGAGAGAGGCTTTGGACGAGAGTCAGGATGGACAGGAGAGAGAGGCTTAGAAGTAGAGTCAGGCTGGATAGGAAAGAGAAACTTGGGACGAGAGTCAGGCAAGACAGGAGAGAGACTTGGGGCGAGAGTCAGATCAGACAGGAGAGAGAGGCTTGGGACGAGAGTCAGGGAAGACAGGACAGGGAAGCTTCGGACGAGAGTCAGGTTGGACAGGAGAGAGAGGTTTGTGAAGAGAGTCAGGGAAGACAGGAGAGAGATTCTTGGGATGAGAGTCAGATTAGGAAGGAGAGTGAGGCTTGGTACGAGAGTCAGGCTGGACAGGAGAGAAATCCTTTGTAAGAGAGTCAAGCAGGCAGAAGAGAGAAGCTTGGGACGAGAGTCACGCAGGACAGGAGAGCGAAGCTATGGACGAGAGTCATGCAGGACAGGAGAGAGAGGTTTGGAACGAGAGTCAGGCTGGACAGGAGAGAGAGGCTTGGGACGAGAAGAATGCAGGATAAGAGAGAGAGGCTTGGGACGAGAGTTAGGCTAGACAAGAGAGAAAGGCTGGGAACGAGAGTCAAGCAGGCGGGAGAGAGAGGCTTGGGACGAGAGTCAGGCTAGACGGGAGAGAGAGGCTTGGGACGAGAGTCAGCCTGGACAGGAGAAAGAAGCTTCAGACGAGAGTCAGGCAGGACGGGAAAGAGAGCTTGTGACTAGATTCAGGCTGGACATGAGATCGATGCTTGGAACGAGATTGAAGTCAGACAGGAGATAGAGGCTTGTGACGAGAGTCAGGCTTGAGAGGAGAGAGAGGCTTTGGACGAGCGTCAGGTAGGCAGGAGAGAGAGGCTTGGGACGTAAGTCAGGCTGTACAGGAGAGAGAAGGTTGAGAAGGTTTGGACGAGAGTCAGGCAGGACAGGAGAGAGAGGCTATGGAAGAGAGTCAGGTTGGACAAGAGAGAGAAGCTCTGGACGAGAGTCACGCAGGACAGGGGAGAGAAGCTTTGGACGAGAGTCATGCAGGTCAGAAGAGAGGGGCTTGGAACGAGAGTCAGACTGGACAGGAGAGAGAGTCTTGTGACGAGAGTCAGACTGGATAGGGGAAAGAGGCTTGGGACGAGAGTCAGGCAGGACAGGAGAGAGAGACTTGGGACGAGAGTCAGGCAGGACAGGAGAGAGAGGCTTGGGGCGAGAGCCACATCAGACAGGAGAGAGAGGTTTGAGACGAGAGTCAGGCAGGACAAGACAGGGAAGCTTCAGACGAGAGTCAGGCTGGACAGGAGAGAGAGGTTTGTGACGAGAGTCAGGGAAGGCAGGAGAGAGATGTTTGGGACGAGAGTCAGATTCGAAAGGAGAGAGAGGCTTGGTACGAGAGTCAGGCTGGACAGGAGAGAGATCCTTGGGAAGAGAGTCAAGCAGGCAGAAGAGAGAGACTTTGGACGAGAGTCAGGCAGGACAGGATAGAGAGGCTTGGGACGAAAGGCAGGCAGGATAAGAGTGAGAGGCTTGGGACGAGAGTTAGGCTGGACAAGAGAGAGAGGCTGGGAACGAGAGTCAAGCAGGCAGGAGAGAGAGGCTTGGGACGAGAGTCATGCTAGACAGGAGAGAGAGGCTTGGGACGAGAGTCAGGGTGGGCAGGAGAGAGATCCTTGGGAAGAGAGTCAAGCAGGCAGAAGATACAGACTTTGGACGAGAGTCAAACAGGCAGGAGAGAGAGGCTTGGGACGTGAGTCAGGCTGGACAGGAGAGAGAGGCTTGGTAAGAGAGTCAGGCTGGACGAGAGAGAGAAGCTTGGGACGAGAGTCACGCAGGACAGGAGAGAGAAGCTTTGGACGAGAGTCATGCAGGACAGGAGAGAGGGGCTTGGAACGAGAGTCAGGCTGGAAGGGAGAGAGAGGCTTGTGACGAGAGTCAGGCTGGACAGGAGAGAGAAGCTTGAGACGAGAGACAGGCAGGACAGGAGAGAGAAACTTGGGACGAGAGTCAGGCAGGACAGGAGAGAAAGCCTTGGGGCGAGAGTCAGATCAGACAGGAGAGAGAGGCTTGAGACGCGAGCCAGGCAGGACAGGATAGGGAAGCTTCGGACGAGAGTCAGGCTGGACAGGAGAGAGAGGTTTGTGACGAGAGTCAGGGAAGACAGGAGAGAGATGCTTGGGACGAGAGTCAGATTAGAAAGGAGAGAGAGGCTTGGTACGAGAGTCAGGCTTGACAGGAGAGACAGGCTTGGTATGAGAGTCAGTCTAGACAGGAGAGAGATTCTTGGGAAGAGAGTGAAGCAGACAGAAGAGAGAGACTTTGGATGAGAGTCAGGCTGGACTGGAAAGAGAGGCTTGGGACGGAAGGCCTGCAGGATAAGAGAGAGAGGCTTGGGATGAGAGTTATGCTCGACAATAGAGAGAGGCTGGGAACGAGAGTCAAGCAGGCAGGAGAGAGACGCTTGGGACGAGAGTCAGGCTAGACAGGAGAGAGAGGCTTGAGAGGAGAGTCAGGCTGGACAGTAGAGAGCAGCTTATGACGAGAGTTAGGCAGGACAGGAGAGAGAGGTTTGGGATGAGAGTCAGGCTGGAAAGGAGGGAGAGGCTTAGGACGAGAGTCAAGCAGGCAGTAGAGAGACGTTTGGGACGAGAGTCAGGCTGGACAGGAGAAAAAGGTTTGGGACGAGAGTCAGGGTGGACAGGATAGAGAAGCTTGGGACGAGAGTCAGGCTGGATAGGAGAGAGAGGCTTGGGACAAGAGTCAGGCAGGACAGGAGAGAGGGGCTTTGAGCTAGAGTCACGCTGGACAGAAGAGAGAGGCATGGAACGAGAGTCAGTCTGGACAGGAGAGAGACGCTTAGGACGAGAGTCAGGCTAGACAGAAGAGTCATGGTGAACAGCATGGAGCTGCTTAAACGAGAGTCAAGTCAGACAGGAGAGACAGGCTTGGGACGACAGTCAGGTAAGACAGGAGATAGAGGCTTGGAACGAGAGTCAGGTCAGACAGGAGAGAGAGGCTTAGGACAAGAGTCAAGCTGGATAGGAGAAAGAGGCTTGGGACGAGAGTCAGTCTGGACAGGAGAGGGAGGCTTTGGACGAGAATCAGGCTAGACAGGAGAGAGAGGCTTTGGACGAGAGTCAGTCAGGACAGGAGAGAGAGGCTACGGACGAGAGTCAGGCAGGACAGGAGAGAGAGGCTTGGGAAGAGAGTCTGGCAGGAACGGAGAAAGAGTCTTGGGACGAGAGTCAGGCAGGACAGGAGCGGGAGGATTGTGGCGAGAATCAGGCTAGACAGGAGTGAGATGCTTTGGACGAGAGTCAGTCAGGACAGGAGAGAGAGGCTACGGACGAGAGTCAGGCAGGACAGGAGAGAGCGGCTTGGGACGAGAGTCAGGCAGGACAGGAGAGGGAGGCATGGGACGATAGTCACGCAGGACAGGAGAGAGAGGCTTGGGAAGAGAGTCCGGCAGGAACGGAGAAAGAGTCTTGGGACGAGAGTCAGGCAGGACAGGGAGCGGGAGGATTGTGGCGAGAATCAAGGCTAGACAGGGTGAGATGCTATTGGACGAGAGTCAGTCAGGACAGGAGAGAGAGGTCTACGGACGAGAGTCAGGCAGGACAGGAGAGAGCGGCTTGGGACGAGAGTCAGCAGGACAGGAGAGGGAGGCATGGGACGATAGTCTGGCTGGACAGGAAGAGAGAGGCTTGGGACGAGAGTCATGCAGGAGATGAGAGAGGCTTGGGACGAGAGTTAGGAAAGGCAGGAGAGAGAGGCTTGGACGAGAGTCAGGCAGGGCAGGAGAGAGATGTTTGGGACAAGATTGAGGCAGGATAGGAGAGAAAGGCTTGGGACGAGAGTCTGGCTGGACAGGAGAGAGAGGCTTGGGACGAGGTGTCAGTCAGGACAGGAGAGAGAGTCTTTTGACGAGAGTCAGATCAGACAAGAGAGAGAGAGGCTTGGGACGAGAGTCATGCAGGACAGGAGAGAGAGCATTGGGACGAGAATCAGGCAGGACAGGAGAGAGAAGCTTGGGACGAGATTGAGGCTGGACAGGAGAGAGAGGCTTAGAACGAGACTCAAGCAGGTAGGAGAGAGATTCTTGGGACTAGATTCAGGCAGGACAGGAGAAAGAGGCTTGGGACGAGAGTCAGGCAGGACAGGAGAGGGAAGCTTAGGACGAGAGTCATGCTGGACAGGAGAGAGAGGCTTAGAACGAGAGTCCAGCAGACAGGAGATAGGGGAATGGGACGTGAGTCAGGCTGGATAGAAGAGAGAGGCTTGGGACGTGAGTCAGGCTGGACAGGAGAGAGATGCTTAGGACGAGAGTCAGGCAGGACAGGAGAGAGAGGCTTGGAACGAGAGTCAGGCTGGATAGGAGAGATACGCTTGGGACGGGAGTCAGGCAGGCAGGAGAGAGAGGCTTTGGACGAGAGTCAGGATGGACAGGAGAGAGAGGCTTGGAAGTAGAGTCAGGCTGGATAGGAAAGAGAAACTTGGGACGAGAGTCAGGCAGGACAGGAGAGAGGGGCTTGGAACGAAAGTCAGTCTGGACAGGAGAGAGAGGCTTGGGACGAGAGTCAGGCAGGACATGAGAGAGAGGTTTGGGACAAGATTGAGGCAGGCTAGGAGAGAAAGGCTTGGGACGAGAGTCTGGCTCTACAGGAGAGAGAGGCTTGTGACGAGTCAGGCTAGACAAGAGAGAGAGGTTTGGGACGAGAATTAGGCTGGACAGGAGAGAGAGGCTTGGAACGAGTCAGGCTGGACAGGAGAGAGAGGCTTAGGGCGAGTCAGGTTGGACAGGATAGAGAGGCTGGGGACGAGAGTCAGGCTGTACAGGAGAGAGAGGCTTAGAACGAGAGAAAAGTGAGACAGGAGAGAGAGGCTTGGAACGAGAGTTAGGCAGGACAGGAGAGAGATGTTTGGGACAAGATTGAGGCAGGATAGGAGAGAACGGCTTGGGACGAGAGTCTGGCTGGACAGGAAAGAGAGGCTTGGGACGAGGTGTCAGTCAGGACAGGAGAGAGAGTCTTTTGACGAGAGTCAGATCAGACAAGAGAGAGAGAGGCTTGGGACGAGAGTCATGCAGGACAGGAGAGAGAGCATTGGGACGAGAATCAGGCAGGACAGGAGAGAGAAGCTTGGGACGAGATTGAGGCTGGACAGGAGAGAGAGGCTTAGAACGAGACTCAAGCAGGTAGGAGAGAGATTCTTGGGACTAGATTCAGGCAGGACAGGAGAAAGAGGCTTGGGACGAGAGTCAGGCAGGACAGGAGAGGGAAGCTTAGGACGAGAGCCATGCTGGACAGGAGAGAGAGGCTTGGAACGAGAGTCCACCAGGCAGGAAATAGAGGAATGGAACGTGAGTCAGGCTGGATAGAAGAGAGAGGTTTGGGACGAGAGTCAGGCTGGACAGGAGAGAGAGGCTTGGGACGAGAGTCAGGCAGGACAGGAGAGAGAGCCTTTGGACGAGAGTCAGGCTGGACAGGAGAGAGAGGTTTGTGACGAGAGTCAGACTAGACATGAGAAAGAAGCTTGGGACGAGAGTCAGGATGGACAGGAGAGAGAAGCTTGGGACCAGAGTCAGGCAGGACAGGAGAGAGAAGCTTGGAACGAGACTCAAGCAGGCAGGAGAGAGTGGCTTGGGACGAGAGTCAGGTTGGACAGGAGAGAGAGGCTTGGAACGAGAGTCAGGCTAGATAGGAGAGATATGCTTGGGACGAGAGTCAGGCAGGCAGGAGAGAGAGTCTTGGGACGAGAGTCAGGCAGGACAGGAGAGAGAGGCTTGGGACGAGAGTCAGGCTGGACAGGAGAAAGAGGCTTCGGACGAGAGTCAGGCAGGACAGGAGAGAGATGCTTGGGACGAGAGTCTGGCTGGTCAGGAGAGAGAGGCTTGTAACGAGTCAGGCTACACAGGAGAGAGAGGCTTGGGACGAGAGTCAGGCTGTACAGAAGAGAGAGGCTTGTAACGAGAGTCAGGCTGGATAGGAGACCGAGGCTTGGGACGAGAGTCAAGTCAGAAAGGAGAGAGATGCTTGGGACGAGAATCAGGCTGGACAGGAGAGAGAAGCCTGGGACGAGAGTCAGGGTGGACAGGAGAGAGAGGCTTGGAACGAGAGTCAGGCTGGACATGAGAGAGAGGCTTAGAACGAGAGTCAAGCTGGACAGGAGAAAGAAGCTTGGGGTGAGAGTCAGGCAGGACAGGATACAGAGGCTTGGGACAAGAGTCAAATTAGACAAAAGAGAGAGGCTTGGGACGAGAGTCAGGTAGGACTGGCGAGAGATGCTTGGAACGAGAGTCAGATCAGACAGGAGAGGCCAGTTTTTGGACAAGAGTGAGGCAGGACAGGAGAGAGAGTCTTGGGAAGAGAATCAGCCTGGACAGGAGAGAGTGGCTTGGGACGAGAGTCAGGCAGGACAGGAGAGAGAGGCTTGCGACGAGAGTCAGATCAGACAGGAGAGAGAGGCTTGGGACGACAGTCAGGCAATGCAGGAGATAGAGGCTTGGGGCGAGAGTCAGGCTCTACCGGAGAGAGTGGCTTGGGACGACAGTCAGGTTGGAGAGGAGACAGGGGCTTGGAACGAAAGTCAAGTCAGAAAGGAGAGAGATGCTTGGGACGAGAGTCAGGCCAGACAGATGATAGTGGCCTGGGTGAGAGTTAGGCAAGAGAGGAGAAAGAGGCTTCGGACGAGAGTCAGGCAGGACAGAGGATACAGGGCTTGGGAAAACAAGTAAAGTTAGACCACGAGAGCACAAGTATGGCTTGGACGAGAGTCAGGCAGACAGGAGAGAGAAGCTTCGGACGAGAGTCAGTCTGGACAGGAGAGAGAGGTTTGTGAAGAGAGTCACGCTAGACAGGAGAGAGAGGCTTAGGACGAGAGTCAGATCAGACAGGAGAGAGAGGCTTGGGAAGAGAGTCAGGCAGGACAGGAGATAGAGGTTTCGGAGGAGTCAGGTAGGACAGGAGAAATATGCTTGGGACGAGAGTCAGATCAGACAGGAGAGACATGCTTGGGACGAGAGTGAGGCAGGACAGGAAAGAGAGGCTTGGGACGAGAATCAGAAAGGAGAGGAGAGAGGGGCTTGGGACGAGAGTCAGGTTGGACAGGATACAGGGGCGAAAGTCAAGTTAGGCAGGAGAGAGGTGCTTGGGGCAAGAATCAGGCCAGACAGGAGAGAGAGGCTTGGGGCGAGAGTCAGGTAGGACAGGAGAGAGAGGCATGGGAAGAGAGTCAGGCTGTATATGAGAGAGAGGCTTGAGACGAGAGTCAAGCAGGCCAGGAGAGAGAGGCTTGGGACGAGAGTCAGGTAGGACAGGAGAGAGAGGCCTGGGACAAGAATCAGGCAGGACAGGAGAGAGAGATTGTGACGAGAGTCAGGCTGGACAAAAGAAAGAGGTTGGGGTGAGAGTGAAGCTAGACAGGAGGAAGAGTTTTAGGACGAGAGTCAGGTAGGAGAAGAGATAGAGGATTAGGACGAGAGTCAGGCTGGACATAAGAGAGAGGCTTGGGACGAGAGTCAAGCAGGACAGGAGAGAGAGGCTTTGGACGAGAGTCAGGCAGGAGAGGAGAGAGAGGCTTGGGACGAGAGTCAGGCAGGACAAAAGAGAGAGTCTTGTTACGAGAGTGAGGCTAGACAGGAGGAAAAGGCTTGGGACGAGAGTCATTCTGGACAGGAGAGAGAGGCTTGGGACGAGAGTCAGGCAGGACAGGAGAGAGAAGATTGGTACTAGAGTCAGGCTGGACAGGAGAGAGATCCTTGGGACGAGAGTCAGGCAGGACAGGAGAGAGAAGCTTAGAACGAGACTCAAACAGGCAGGAGAGAGAGGCTTGGTACGGAAGGCTGGCAGGACAGAAGAGAGAGGCTTGGGACGAGAATCGGGTAGGACAGGAGAGAGATTCTTGGGACGAGAGTCAGCCTGGACAAAAGAGAGGCTTGTTACGAGAGTGAGGCTAGACAGGAGGGAAAGGCTTGGGACGAGAGTCATTCTGGACAGGAGAGAGAGGCTTGGGACGAGGGTCAGGCAGGACAGGAGAGAGAAGATTGGGACTAGAGTCAGGTTGGACAGGAGAGAGAGGCTTGGGACAAGAGTCAGGTAAGACAGGAGATAGAGGCTTGGGACGAGAGTCAGATCAGACAGGAGAGAGAGGCTTTGGACGATGGTCAGGCTGGACGGGAGAGAGAGGCTTGTGACGAGAGTCAGGCTGGACAGGAGAGAGAGGCTTGGGACGAGAGTCAGGCTGGACAGGAGAGAGGGCCTTGGGACGAGAGTCAGGCTGGACAGGATACAGGGGCTTAGGACGAAAGTAAAGTTAGACAGGAGACAGTTGCTTGGGACGAGAGTCATGGCAGACAGGAGAGATAGGCTTGTGACGAGAGTCAGGTAGGACAGGAGAGAGAGGCATGGGACTAGAGTCAGGCTGGACATTAGAGAGAGGCATGGGAGGAGAGCCAGGTAGGACAGGAGAGAGAGGCTTGGGACGAGAGTCAGGTAGGACAAGAGAGAGAGGATTGGGACGAGAGTCAGGCTGGATAGGAGAGAGAGGCTTGGGACGAGAGTCAGGCAGGACAGGAGAGAGAGGCTTGGGACGAGAGTCAAGCAGGACAGGAGAGAGAGGCTTGGGACAAGTGTTAGCCTGGACAAGAGAAATAGACCTGGGACAAGAGTCAGGCTGGATAGGAGAGAGAAGCTTTGGACGAGAGTTAGGCTGGACAGGAGAGACAGTCTTGGGAGGAGAATCAGGCAGGACAGGAGAGAGAGGCTTTGGACGAGAGTAAGGCAGGACAGGAGAGAGAGGCTTTGGACGAGAGTCAGGGAAGAGAGGAGAGAGAGGGTCCGGACGATAGTAAACCAGGACAGGAGAGAGAGGCTTGTTACGAGAGTCAGGCAGAACAGGAGAAAGAGGCTTGGGACCTGAGTCAGATCAGACAGTACAGAGAGGTTTGGGACGAGAGTCAGGCAGGACAGGAGATAGTGGCTTGGGACGAGAGTCATATCAGACTGGAGAGACAGGCTCGGGACGAGAGTTTGGGAGGGCAGGAGGGAGTGTCTTGGGACGAGAGTCAGGCTTGACAGGAGAGAGAGTCTTGGGATGAGAGTCAGGCAGGACAGGAGAGAGAGGCTTGGGACTAGAGTCAGATCAGACAGGAGAGCGAGGCTTGGGACGAGAGTTAGGCAGGACAGGAGATAGAGGCTTCGGACGAGAGTCATTTGAGACTGGAGAGAGAGGCTTCGGACGAGAGTCATTTGAGACTGGAGAGAGAGGCTTCGGACGAGAGTCAGGCAGGACAGGAGAGAGAAGCTTCGGACGAGAGTTAGGCTGGACAGGAGAGAGAGTTTTGTGATGAAAGTCAGGCTAGACAGGAGAGAGACGCTTTGGACGAGAGTCATGCTGGACAGGAGAGAGAGGCCTGTGAACAGAGTCAGGCCGGACAGGAGAGAGAGGCATGGGACAAGAGTCAGATCAGACAGGAGAGAGAGGCTTGGGACGAGAGTCAGACAGGACAGGAGATAGAGGCTTTCGACGAGAGTCAGGTAGAACAGCAGAGAGATGCTTAAGACGAGAGTGAGGCAGGACAAGAGAGAGAGGCTTGGGACGAGAGTGAGGCAGGACAGGAGAGAGAGGCTTGGGACGAGAGTCAGGTAGGACAGGAGAGAGAGACTTGGGACGAGAGTCAGCCTGGACAGGAGAGAGAGGCTTGGAGCGGAAGTCAGGCTAGATGGAAAGAGGGGCTTGGGACGAGAGTCAGGTAGGACAGGACAGAGAGGCCTGGGACGAGAGTCAGGCAGGACAGGAGAGAGACGCTTGGGACGAGAGTCAGGCTGGACAAAAGAAAGATGTTGGGATGAGAGTGAGCCTAGACAGTAGTAAGAGGTTTGGGACGAGAGTCAGGTAGGACTGGAAAGAGATGCTTGGGAGTAGAGTCAGATCAGACAGGAGAGAGTGGCTTGGGACGAGAGTCAGGCAGGATAGGAGAGAGAGGCTGGGGACGAGAGTCAGGCTGGACCGGAGAGAGAGGCTTAGGACAAGTGTCAGGCAGGAAAGGAGAGAGAGGCTTACTTCGAGAGTTAGAACAGACAGGAGAGAGAGGTTTGGGACGAGAGTCAGGCAGGACAGGAGAGAGAAGTTTCGGACGAGAGTCATGCTGGACAGGAGAGAGAGGTTTGTAACGAGAGTCAGGCTAGACAGGAGAGAGAGGCTTGGGACGAGAATCAGGCTGGATTGGAGAGAGATCCTTAGGACGAGAGTCAGGCAGGACAGGAGAGATAAGCTTAGAACAAGACTCAAGCAGGCAGGAGAGAGAGGCTTGGTACGAAAGGCAGGCAGGACAGAAGAGAGTGGCTTGGGACGAGAGTCAGGCAGGACAGGAGAGAGATTCTTGGGACGAGAATCAGGCTGCACAAGAGAAAAAGTCCTGGGACGAAAGTCAGGCTGGATAGGAGAGAGAGAAGCTTTGGACGGGAGTCAGGCTGGACAGGAGAGACAGGCTTAGGACGAGAATCAGGTTGGACAGGAGAGAGAGGCTTGGGACCAGAGTCAGGCAGGACAGGAGAGACAGGCTCGGGAAGAGATGCAGGACAGGAGAGAGATGCTTGGGACGAGAGTCAGGCCGGAAAGGAGAGAGAGGCTTGGGACGAGTCAGGCAGGAGAGGAGAGAGAGGGTTGGGACTAGAGTCATCCTGGACAAAAGAGAGGCTTGTTACGAGAGTGAGGCTAGACAGGAGGAAAAGGCTTGGGACGAGAGTCATTCTGGACAGGAGAGAGAGGCTTGGGACGAGAGTCAGGCAGGACAGGATAGAGAAGATTGGGACTAGAGTCAGAATGGACAGGAGAGAGAGGCTTGGGACGAGAGTTAGGTAGGACAGGAGATAGATGCTTGGGACGAGAGTCAGATCAGACAGGAGAGAGAGTATCTGGACGAGAGTCAGGCTGGACAAAAGAAAGAGGTTGGGATTAGAGTGAGGCTAGACAGTAGTAAGAGGTTTGGGACGAGAGTCAGGTAGGACAGGAAAGAGATGCCTGGGAGTAGAGTCAGATCAGACAGGAGAGAGAGTCTTGGGACGAGAGTCAGGCAGGATAGGAGAGAGAGACTGGGGACGAGAGTCAGGCCAGACAGGAGAGAGAGGCTTGTGACGAGAGTCAGGTAGGACAGGAGAGAGAGGCATGGGACGAGAGTCAGGCTGGACATTAGAGAGAAGCTTGAGAGGAGAGTCAGGTAGGACAGGAGATAGAGTCTTGTGACGAGAGTCAGGTAGGACAGGAGAGAGAGGATTGGGACGAGAGTCAAGCTGGATAGGAGAGAGAGGCTTGGGACGAGAGTCAGGCATGACAGGAGAGAGAGGCTTTGGACGAGAGTCAGGGAAGAGAGGAGAGAGAGGGTCCGGACGAGAGTAAGCCAGGACCGGAGAGAGGCTTGGGACGAGAGTCAGGCAGGACAGGAGATAGAGGCTTGGGACGAGAGTCATATCAGACTGGAGAGACAGGCTTGGGACGAGAGTTTGGCAGGACAGGAGGGAGAGTCTTGGGACGAGAGTGAGGCTTGACAGGAGAGAGAGTCTTGGGACGAGAGTCAGGCAGGACAGGAGAGAGATGCTTGGGACGAGAGTTAGGCAGAACAGAAGATACAGGCTTCGGACGAGAGTCATTTCAGACAGGAGAGAGAGGCTTGGGACGAGAGTCAGGCAGGACATGAGAGAGAAGCTTCGGACGAGAGTCAGGCAGGACAGGAGAGAGAGGCTTAGGAGAAGAGTCAGGCATGAGAGGAGAGAGAGGCTTATTACAAGAGTTAGAAAAGACAGGAGAGAGAGGTTTGGGACGAGAGTCAGGCAGGACAGGAGAGAGAAGCTTGGGACTAGAGTCAGGCTGGACAGGAGAGAGAGGTGTGTGACGAGAGTCAGACTAGACAGGAGAGAGAGGCTTGGGACGAGAATCAGACACGACGGGAGAGAGATCCTTGGGACGAGAGTCAGGCAGGACGGGAGAGAGAAGCCTAGAACGAGACTCAAGCAGGCAGGAGAGAGAGGCTTGGTACGAAAGGCAGGCAGGACAGAAGTGAGGCTTGGGACGAGAATCAGGTAGGACAGGAGAGAGATTCTTGGGACTAGAGTCAGGCTGGAGTGAAGAGAGAAGCTTAGGACGAGAGTCAGGTAGGACAGGAGAGAGAGGCTGGGGATGAGTGTCAGGAAGGACTGGAGAGAGAAGCTTGGGACAAGAGTCAGGCTGGACAGGAGAGAGAGGCTTGGGAAGAGAGTCAGGTAAGACAGGAGATAGAGGCTTGGGAAGAGATTCAGACAGGACATGAGATAGAAGCTTGGGACGAGAGTCAGGCCGGAAAGGAGAGAGAGGCTTGGGACGAAAGTCAGGCATGAGAGGAGAGAGATGCTTAGGAGAGTCAGGCTGGACAAAAGAGAGAGGCTTTTTACGAGAATGAGGCTAGACAGGAGGAAGAGGCTTGCGACGAGAGTCATTCTGGACAGGAGAGAGAGCCTTGGGACGAGAGTCATGCAGGACAGGAGAACGAAGCTTGGGACTAGAGTCAGGCTGGACAGGAGAGAGAGGCTTAGGACGAGAGTCAGGTAATACAGGAGATAGAGGCTTGGGACGAGAGTCAGATCAGATAGGAGAGAGAGGCTTGGGACGATGGTCAGGCTGGACAGGAGAAAGGGGCTTGTGACGAGTCAGGCTATACAGGAGAGAAAGGCTTGGGAGGAGAGTCAGAAAGGACAGGAGAGAGAGGCTTGTGACGAGAGTCAGGCTGGATAGGAGACAGGGGCTTAGGACGAAAGTCAAGTTAGATAGGAGAGAGATGCGTGGTACGAGAGTCAGGCCGGGTAGGACAGGAGTCAGGTAGGACAGGAGAGAGAGGCTTAGGACGAGAATCAGATTGGACACGAGAGAGATGCCTAGGACGAGAGTCAGGCAGGACAGGAGAGAGAGGCTGGGGACGAGAGTAAGGCAGGACAGGAGAGAGAGGCTTGTGTAGAGAGTGAGGCTAGACAGGAGAGAGAGGCTTTGGACGAGAGTCAGGCAGGACAGGAGAGAGAAGCTTGGGACTAGGGTCAGGTTGGACAGGAGAGAGAGGCTTGGGAAGAGAGTCAGGTAAGATAGGAGATAGAGGCTTTGGACGAGAGTCAGATCAGACAGGAGAGAGGGACTTGGGACGATGGTAAGGCTGGACAGGAGAGAGAGGTTTGGGACGAGAGTCAGAAAGGACAGGAGAGAGAGCCTTGGGACGAGAATCAAGCTGGATATGATACAAGGGCTTAGGACGAAAGTCAAGTTAGACAGGAGAAAGATGCGTGTGACGACTGTCAGGCCAGAGTGGAGAGAGAGGCTTGGGACGAGAGACAGGTAGGAGAGGAGAGAGAGGCATGCGACGTGAGTCAGGCTGGACCTGAGAGAGAGGCTTGGGAGGAGAGACAGGTAGGACAGGAGAGAGAGGCTTGGGACGAGAATCAGGTAGGACATTAGAGAGAGGCATGGGACGAGAGTCAGGCAGGACAGGAGAGAGAGATTGGGACGAGAGTCAGGCTGGAGAAAAGAAAGAGTTTGGGATAAGAGTGAGGCTAGACAGGAGGAAGAGGTTTGGGACGAGAGTCATGTAGGAGAGGAGAGAGAGGATTGAGACGAGAGTCAGGCTGGACAGGAGAGAGAGTCTTGGGACGAGAGTCAGGCAGGACGGGAGAGGGATTCGTTGGAAGAGAGTCAGGCAGGACAGGAGATAGAGGCTTGGGACGAGAGTCAGGTAGGACAGAAGAGAGAGGTGAGTGTCAGGCAGGACTGGAGAGAGAAGCTTGGGACAATAGTCAGGCTGGACAGAGGAGAGAGGCTTGAGAAGAGAGTCAGGTAAGACAGGAGATAGAGGCTTGGGAAGAGATTCAGGCAGGACAGGAGATAGAAGTTTGGGACGAGAGTCAGGCCTGAAAGGAGAGAGGCTTGGGACGAAAGTCAGGCAGGAGAGGAGAGAGATGCTTAAGACGAGAGTCGGGCTGGACAAAAGAGAGAGGCTTGTTACGAGAGTGAGGCTAGACAGGAGGTAGAGGCTTGGGACGATAGTCATTTTGGACAAGAGAGAGAGCCTTGGGACTAGAGTCAGGCAGGACAGGAGAGAGAAGCTTGGGTCTAGAGTCAGTATGGACAGGAGAGAGAGGCTTAGGACGAGAGTCAGGTAATACAGGAGATAGAGGCTTGGGACGAGAGTCAGATCAGATAGGAGAGAGAGGCTTGGGACGATGGTCAGGCTGGACAGGAGAGAGAGGCTTGTGACGAGTCAGGCTGGACAGGAGAGAAAGGCTTGGGACGAGAGTCAGAATGGATAGGAGAGAGAGGCTTGGGACGAGAGTCAGGCTGGGTAGGAGACAGGGGTTTAGGACGAAAGTCAAGTTAGATAGGAGAGAGATGCGTTTGACGAGTCAGGCCAGACAGGAGAGAGAGGCTTAGGACGAGAGACAGGTAGGACAGGAGAGAGAGGCTGAGGACGAGAGTCAGACTGGACATTAGAGATAGTTGTGGGACGAGAGTCAGGTAGGACAGGAGAGAGAGGCTTGGGACGAGAATCAGGTAGGACAGGAGAGAGAGTCTTGGGACGAGAGTCAGGTAGGACAGGAGATAGATGCTTGGGACGAGAATCAGGTAGGACAAGAGAGAGAGGCTGGGGATGAGTGTCAGGAAGGACTGGAGAGAGAAGCTTGGGACAAGAGTCAGGCTGGACAGGAGAGAGAGGCTTGGGAAGAGAGTCAGGTAAGACCGGAGATAGAGGCTTGGGAAGAGATTCAGACAGGACATGAGATAGAAGCTTGGGACGAGAGTCAGGCCGGAATGGAGAGAGAGGCTTGGGACGAAAGTCAGGCCTGAGAGGAGAGAGATGCTTAGGAGGAGAGTCAGGCTGGACAAAAGAGAGAGGCTTGTTACGAGAATGAGGCTAGACAGGAGGAAGAGGCTTGGGACGAGAGTCATTCTGGACAGGAGAGAGAGCCTTGGGACGAGAGTCATGCAGGACAGGAGAGCGAAGCTTGGGACTAGAGTCAGGATGGACAGGAGAGAGAGGCTTGGGACGAGAGTCAGATCAGATAGGAGAGAGAGGCTTGGGACGATAGTAAGGCTGGACAGGAGAAAGGGGCTTGTGACGAGTAAGGCTATACAGGAGAGAAAGGCTTGGGACGAGAGTCAGAAAGGACAGGAGAGAGAGGCTTGGGACGAGAGTCAGGCTGGATAGGAGAGAGAGGCTTGGGGCGAGAGTCAGGCAGGACAGGAGAGAGAGGCTTGGGACAAGTGTTAGGCAGGACAAGAGAAAGAGACCTGGGACGAGAGCCAGGCTGGATAAGAGAGAGAAGCTTTGGACGAGAGTCAGGGAAGAGAGGAGAGAAAGGGTCCGGACGAGAGTAAGCCAGGACCGGAGAGAGAGGCTTGGGACGAGAGTCAGGCAGGACAGGAGAGAGAGGCTTTGGACGAGAGTCAGGGAAGAGAGGAGAGAGAAGGTCCGGACGAGAGTAAGCCAGGACCGGAGAGAGAGGCTTGGGACGAGAGTCAGGCAGGACAGGAGATAGAGGCTTGGGACGAGAGTCATATCAGACTGGAGAGACAGGCTTAGGACGAGAGTTTGGCAGGACAGGAGGGAGAGTCTTGGGACGAGAGTGAGGCTTGACAGGAGAGAGAGTCTTGGGACGAGAGTCAGGCAGGACAGGAGAGAGAGGCTTGGGACGAGAGTCAGGCAGGACAGGAGAGAGAGGCTTTGGACGAGTCAGGGAAGAGAGGAGAGAAAGGGTCCGGACGAGAGTAAGCCAGGACCGGAGAGAGAGGCTTGGGACGAGAGTCAGGCAGGACAGGAGAGAGAGGCTTTGGACGAGAGTCAGTGAAGAGAGGAGAGAGAAGGTCCGGACGAGAGTAAGCCATGACCGGAGAGAGAGGCTTGGGACGAGAGTCAGGCAGGACAGGAGATAGAGGCTTGGGACGAGAGTCATATCAGACTGGAGAGACAGGCTTGGGACGAGAGTTTGGCAGGACAGGAGGGAGAGTCTTGGGACGAGAGTGAGGCTTGACAGGAGAGAGAGTCTTGGGACGAGAGTCAGGCAGGACAGGAGAGAGATGCTTGGGACGAGAGTTAGGCAGAACAGAAGATACAGGCTTCGGACGAGAGTCATTTCAGACAGGAGAGAGAGGCTTGGGACGAGAGTCAGGCAGGACAGGAGAGAGAAGCTTCGGACGAGAGTCAGGCTGGACAGGAGAGAGAGGCTTAGGAGAAGAGTCAGGCATGAGAGGAGAGAGAGGCTTATTACAAGAGTTAGAAAAGACAGGAGAGAGAGGTTTGGGACGAGAGTCAGGCAGGACAGGAGAGAGAAGCTTGGGACTAGAGTCAGGCTGGACAGGAGAGAGAGGTGTGTGACGAGAGTCAGGCTAGACAGGAGAGAGAGGCTTGGGACGAGAATCAGAATGGATAGGAGAGAGAGGCTTGGGACGAGAGTCAGGCAGGACGGGAGAGAGAAGCCTAGAACGAGACTCAAGCAGGCAGGAGAGAGAGGCTTGGTACGAAAGGCAGGCAGGAGAGAAGAGAGGCTTGGGACGAGAGTCAGGTAGGACAGGAGAGAGAGGCTGAGGACGAGAGTTAGACTGCACATGAGAGATAGTCTTGGGACGAGAGTCAGGTAGGACAGGAGAGAGAGGATTGGGACGAGAATCAGGTAGGACAGGAGAGAGATTCTTGGGACTAGAGTCAGGCTGGAGTGGTGAGAGAAGCTTCGGACGAGAGTCAGGTAGGACAGGAGAGAGAGGCTGGGGATGAGTGTCAGGAAGGACTGGAGAGAGAAGCTTGGGACAAGAGTCAGGCTGGACAGGAGAGAGAGGCTTGGGAAGAGAGTCAGGTAAGACAGGAGATAGAGGCTTGGGAAGAGATTCAGACAGGACAGGAGATAGAAGATTGGGACGAGAGTCAGGCCTGAAAGGAGAGAGGCTTGGGACGAAAGTCAGGCATGAGAGGAGAGAGATGCTTAGGACGAGAGTCGGGATGGACAAAAGAGAGAGGCTTGTTACGAGAGTGAGGCTAGACAGGAGGTAAAGGCTTGGGACGATAGTCATTCTGGACAGGAGAGAGAGCCTTGGGACTAGAGTCAGGCAGGACAGGAGAGAGAAGCTTGGGTCTAGAGTCAGGATGGACAGGAGAGAGAGGCTTGGGACGAGAGTCAGGTAATACAGGAGATAGAGGCTTGGGACGAGAGTCAGATCAGATAGGAGAGAGAGGCTTGGGACGATGGTCAGGCTGGACAGGAGAAAGAGGCTTGTGACGAGTCAGGCTGGACAGGAGAGAAAGGCTTGGGACGAGAGTCAGAATGGATAGGAGAGAGAGGCTTGGGACGAGAGTCAGGCTGGGTAGGAGACAGGGGTTTAGGACGAAAGTCAAG
The DNA here is from genome assembly GCF_036320965.1 of Panulirus ornatus. Lineage (NCBI taxonomy): Eukaryota > Metazoa > Arthropoda > Malacostraca > Decapoda > Palinuridae > Panulirus > Panulirus ornatus. The sequence goes on from NC_092235.1 coordinate 12,967,651, forward strand.
TTAGATAGGAGAGAGATGCGTTTGACGAGTCAGGCCAGACAGGAGAGAGAGGCTTAGGACGAGAGACAGGTAGGACAGGAGAGAGGCTGAGGACGAGAGTCAGACTGGACATTAGAGATAGTTGTGGGACGAGAGTCAGGTAGGACAGGAGAGAGAGGCTTGGGACGAGAATCAGGTAGGACAGGAGAGAGAGTCTTGGGACGAGAGTCAGGTAGGACAAGAGATAGATGCTTGGGACGAGAATCAGGTAGGACAAGAGAGAGAGGCTGGGGATGAGTGTCAGGAAGGACTGGAGAGAGAAGCTTGGGACAAGAGTCAGGCTGGACAGGAGAGAGAGGCTTGGGAAGAGAGTCAGGTAAGACAGGAGATAGAGGCTTGGGAAGAGATTCAGACAGGACATGAGATAGAAGCTTGGGACGAGAGTCAGGCCTGAAAGGAGAGAGAGGCTTGGGACGAAAGTCAGGCCTGAGAGGAGAGAGATGCTTAGGAGGAGAGTCAGGCTGGACAAAAGAGAGAGGCTTGTTACGAGAATGAGGCTAGACAGGAGGAAGAGGCTTGGGACGAGAGTCATTCTGGACAGGAGAGAGAGCCTTGGGACGAGAGTCATGCAGGACAGGAGAACGAAGCTTGGGACTAGAGTCAGGATGGACAGGAGAGAGAGGCTTGGGACGAGAGTCAGATCAGATAGGAGAGAGAGGCTTGGGACGATAGTAAGGCTGGACAGGAGAAAGGGGCTTGTGACGAGTAAGGCTATACAGGAGAGAAAGGCTTGGGACGAGAGTCAGAAAGGACAGGAGAGAGAGGCTTGGGACGAGAGTCAGGCTGGATAGGAGAGAGAGGCTTGGGGCGAGAGTCAGGCAGGACAGGAGAGAGAGGCTTGGGACAAGTGTTAGGCAGGACAAGAGAAAGAGACCTGGGACGAGAGCCAGGCTGGATAAGAGAGAGAAGCTTTGGACGAGAGTCAGGGAAGAGAGGAGAGAAAGGGTCCGGACGAGAGTAAGCCAGGACCGGAGAGAGAGGCTTGGGACGAGAGTCAGGCAGGACAGGAGAGAGAGGCTTTGGACGAGAGTCAGGGAAGAGAGGAGAGAGAAGGTCCGGACGAGAGTAAGCCAGGACCGGAGAGAGAGGCTTGGGACGAGAGTCAGGCAGGACAGGAGATAGAGGCTTGGGACGAGAGTCATATCAGACTGGAGAGACAGGCTTGGGACGAGAGTTTGGCATTACAGGAGGGAGAGTCTTGGGACGAGAGTGAGGCTTGACAGGAGAGAGAGTCTTGGGACGAGAGTCAGGCAGGACAGGAGAGAGAGGCTTGGGACGAGAGTCAGGCAGGACAGGAGAGAGAGGCTTTGGACGAGAGTCAGGGAAGAGAGGAGAGAAAGGGTCCGGACGAGAGTAAGCCAGGACCGGAGAGAGAGGCTTGGGACGAGAGTCAGGCAGGACAGGAGAGAGAGGCTTTGGACGAGAGTCAGTGAAGAGAGGAGAGAGAAGGTCCGGACGAGAGTAAGCCATGACCGGAGAGAGAGGCTTGGGACGAGAGTCAGGCAGGACAGGAGATAGAGGCTTGGGACGAGAGTCATATCAGACTGGAGAGACAGGCTTGGGACGAGAGTTTGGCAGGACAGGAGGGAGAGTCTTTGGACGAGAGTGAGGCTTGACAGGAGAGAGAGTCTTGGGACGAGAGTCAGGCAGGACAGGAGAGAGATGCTTGGGACGAGAGTTAGGCAGAACAGAAGATACAGGCTTCGGACGAGAGTCATTTCAGACAGGAGAGAGAGGCTTGGGACGAGAGTCAGGCAGGACAGGAGAGAGAAGCTTCGGACGAGAGTCAGGCTGGACAGGAGAGAGAGGCTTAGGAGAAGAGTCAGGCATGAGAGGAAAGAGAGGCTTATTACAAGAGTTAGAAAAGACAGGAGAGAGAGGTTTGGGACGAGAGTCAGGCAGGACAGGAGAGAGAAGCTTGGGACTAGAGTCAGGCTGGACAGGAGAGAGAGGTGTGTGACGAGAGTCAGGCTAGACAGGAGAGAGAGGCTTGGGACGAGAATCAGAATGGATAGGAGAGAGAGGCTTGGGACGAGAGTCAGGCAGGACGGGAGAGAGAAGCCTAGAACGAGACTCAAGCAGGCAGGAGAGAGAGGCTTGGTACGAAAGGCAGGCAGGACAGAAGAGAGGCTTGGGACGAGAGTCAGGTAGGACAGGAGAGAGAGGCTGAGGACGAGAGTTAGACTGCACATGAGAGATAGTCTTGGGACGAGAGTCAGGTAGGACAGGAGAGGCTTGGGACGAGAATGAGGTAGGACAGGAGAGAGATTCTTGGGACTAGAGTCAGGCTGGAGTGGAGAGAGAAGCTTAGGACGAGAGTCAGGTAGGACAGGAGAGAGAGGCTGGGGATGAGTGTCAGGAAGGACTGGAGAGAGAAGCTTGGGACAAGAGTCAGGCTGGACAGGAGAGAGAGGCTTGGGAAGAGAGTTAGGTAAGACAGGAGATAGAGGCTTGGGAAGAGATTCAGACAGGACATGAGATAGAAGCTTGGGACGAGAGTCAGGCCGGAAAGGAGAGAGAGGCTTGGGACGAAAGTCAGGCCTGAGAGGAGAGAGATGCTTAGGAGGAGAGTCAGGCTGGACAAAAGAGAGAGGCTTTTTACGAGAGTGAGGCTAGACAGGAGGAAGAGGCTTGGGACGAGAGTCATTCTGGACAGGAGAGAGAGCCTTGGGACGAGAGTCATGCAGGACAGGAGAGCGAAGCTTGGGACTAGAGTCAGGCTGGACAGGAGAGAGAGGCTTGTGACGAGAGTCAGGTAATACAGGAGATAGAGGCTTGGGACGAGAGTCAGATCAGATAGGAGAGAGAGGCTTGGGACAATGGTCATGCTGGACAGGAGAAAGGGGCTTGTGACGAGTCAGGCTATACAGGAGAGAAAGGCTTGGGACGAGAGTCAGAAAGGACAGGAGAGAGATTCTTGTGACGAGAGTCAGGCTGGATAGGAGACAGTGGCTTAGGACGAAAGTCAAGTTAGATAGGAGAGAGATGCGTGGTACGAGAGTCAGGCCGGGTAGGACAGGAGTCAGGTAGGACAGGAGAGAGAGGCTTAGGACGAGAATCAGTTAGGACACGAGAGAGATGCCTGGGACGAGAGTCAGGCAGGACAGGAGAGAGAGGCTGGGGACGAGAGTAAGGCAGGACATGAGAGAGAGGCTTGTGTAGAGAGTGAGGCTAGACAGGAGAGAGAGGCTCTGGACGAGAGTCAGGCAGGACAGGAGAGAGAAGCTTGGGACTAGGGTCAGGTTGGACAGGAGAGAGAGGCTTGGGAAGAGAGTCAGGTAAGATAGGAGATAGAGGCTTTGGACGAGAGTCAGATCAGACAGGAGAGAGGGACTTGGGACGATGGTAAGGCTGGACAGGAGAAAGGGGCTTGTGACGAGTCAGGCTATACAGGAGAGAAAGGCTTGGGACGAGAGTCAGAAAGGACAGGAGAGAGAGGCTTGTGACGAGAGTCAGGCTGGATAGGAGACAGGGGCTTAGGACGAAAGTGAAGTTAGATAGGAGAGAGATGCGTAGTAGGAGAGTCAGGCCGGGTAGGACAGGAGTCAGGTAGGACAGGAGAGAGAGGCTTAGGACGAGAATCAGATAGGACACGAGAGAGATGCCTGGGACGAGAGTCAGGCAGGACAGGAGAGAGAGGCTGGGGACGAGAGTAAGGCAGGACATGAGAGAGAGGCTTGTGTAGAGAGTGAGGCTAGACAGGAGAGAGAGGCTTTGGACGAGAGTCAGGCAGGACAGGAGAGAGAAGCTTGGGACTAGGGTCAGGTTGGACAGGAGAGAGAGGCTTGGGAAGAGAGTCAGGTAAGATAGGAGATAGAGGCTTTGGACGAGAGTCAGATCAGACAGGAGAGAGGGACTTGGGACGATGGTAAGGCTGGACAGGAGAGAGAGGTTTGGGACGAGAGTCAGAAAGGACATGAGAGAGAGCCTTGGGACGAAAATCAAGCTGGATATGATACAAGGGCTTAGGACGAAAGTCAAGTTAGACAGGTGAGAGATGCTTCGGACGAGAGTCAGGTAGGAGAGGAGAGAGAGGCATGCGACGTGAGTCAGGCTGGACCTGAGAGAGAGGCTTGGGAGGAGAGATAGGTAGGACAGGATAGAGAGGCATGGGACGAGAATCAGGTAGGACATTAGAGAGAAGCCTGGGACGAGAGTCAGGCAGGACAGGAGAGAGAGATTGGGACGAGAGTCAGGCTGGAGAAAAGAAAGAGTTTGGGATGAGAGTGAGGCTAGACAGGAGGAAGAGGTTTGGGACGAAAGTCACGTAGGAGAGGAGAGAGAGGATTGAGACGAGAGTCAGGCTGGACAGGAGAGAGAGTCTTGGGACGAGAGTCAGGCAGGACGGGAGAGAGATTCGTTGGAAGAGAGTCAGGCAGGACTGGAGATAGAGGCTTTGGACGAGAGTCAAGTAGAACAGGAGAGAGATGCTTGGGAGAAAAGTGAGATCAGACAGAAAAGACAGGCTTGGGACGAGAGTAAGGCAGGACAGGAGAGAGGCTTGGGATGAGAGTCAGGCAGGACAAGAGAGAGAGGCGTGGGACGAGAGTCAGATCAGACAGGAGAGAGATGCTTGGGACTAGAGTCAGTCAGGAAAGGAGAGAGAAGCTTCGGCCGAGAGTCAGGCTGGACAGTAGAGAGAGGTTTGTCAAGAGAGTTAGGCTAGACAGGAGAGAGAGGCTTGTGACGAGAGTCATGTAGGACAGGAGAGAAATGCTTGTGACCAAAGTCAGATCAGACAGAAAAGACAGGCTTGTTACGAGAGTGAGTCAGGACAGGAGAGAGAGTCTTGGGACGAGAGTCAGGCTGGACTGGAGAGAGAGGCTTGGGACTTGGGACGGGAGTCAGGCAGGACAGGAGAGAGAGGCTTGGGACGAGAGTCAGGTAGGACAGGAGAGAGAGGCCTGGGACGAGAGTCAGGCAGGACAGGAGAGAGAGTCTTGGGACGAGAGTCAGGCAGGACGGGAGAGGGATTCGTTGGAAGAGAGTCAGGCAGGACAGGAGATAGAGGCTTGGGACGAGAGTCAGGTAGGACAGAAGAGAGAGGTGAGTGTCAGGCAGGACTGGAGAGAGAAGCTTGGGACAATAGTCAGGCTGGACAGAGGAGAGAGGCTTGAGAAGAGAGTCAGGTAAGACAGGAGATAGAGGCTTGGGAAGAGATTCAGGCAGGACAGGAGATAGAAGTTTGGGACGAGAGTCAGGCCTGAAAGGAGAGAGGCTTGGGACGAAAGTCAGGCAGGAGAGGAGAGAGATGCTTAAGACGAGAGTCGGGCTGGACAAAAGAGAGAGGCTTGTTACGAGAGTGAGGCTAGACAGGAGGTAGAGGCTTGGGACGATAGTCATTTTGGACAAGAGAGAGAGCCTTGGGACTAGAGTCAGGCAGGACAGGAGAGAGAAGCTTGGGTCTAGAGTCAGTATGGACAGGAGAGAGAGGCTTAGGACGAGAGTCAGGTAATACAGGAGATAGAGGCTTGGGACGAGAGTCAGATCAGATAGGAGAGAGAGGCTTGGGACGATGGTCAGGCTGGACAGGAGAGAGAGGGTTGTGACGAGTCAGGCTGGACAGGAGAGAAAGTCACGTAGGGGGAGAGAGAGGATTGAGACGAGAGTCAGGCTGGACAGGAGAGAGAGTCTTGGGACGAGAGTCAGGCAGGACGGGAGAGAGATTCGTTGGAAGAGAGTCAGCAGGACTGGAGATAGAGGCTTTGGACGAGAGTCAAGTAAACAGGAGAGAGATGCTTGGGAGAAAAGTGAGATCAGACAGAAAAGACAGGCTTGGACGAGAGTAAGGCAGACAGGAGAGAGGCTTGGATGAGAGTCAGCAGGACAAGAGAGAGAGGCGTGGGACGAGAGTCAATCGACAGGAGAGAGATGCTTGGACTAGAGTCAGTCAGGAAAGGAGAGAGAAGCTTCGGCCGAGAGTCAGGCTGGACAGTAGAGAGAGGTTTGTCAAGAGAGTTAGGTAGACAGGAGAAGAGGCTTGTGACGAGAGTCATGTAGGACAGGAGAGAAATGCTTTGACCAAAGTCAGATCAGACAGAAAAGACAGGCTTGTTACGAGAGTGAGTCAGGACAGGAGAGAGAGTCTTGGGACGAGAGTCAGGCTGGACTGGAGAGAGAGCTGGGACTTGGGACGGGTCAGGCAGGACAGGAGAGAGAGGCTTGGACGAGAGTAGTAGACAGGAGAGAGAGGCCTGGGCGAGAGTCAGCAGGACAGAGAGAGAGTCTTGGGACGAGAGTCAGCAGGACGGGAGGGATTCGTTGGAAGAATCAGGCAGGACAGGAGATAGAGGCTTGGACGAGAGTCGTAGGACAGAAGAGAGAGGTGAGTGTCAGGCAGGACTGGAGAAGCTGGACAATAGTCAGGCTGGACAGAGGAGAGAGGCTTGAAGAGAGTCAGTAAGACAGGATAAGGCTTGGAAGGATTCAGGCAGGACAGGAGATAGAAGTTTGGACGAAGTCAGCCTGAAAGAGAGGTTGGGACGAAGTCAGGCAGGAGAGGAGAGAGATCTTAGACGAGGTCGGGCTGGACAAAAGAGAGAGGCTTGTACGAGAGTGAGGCAGACAGGAGGAAGGCTTGGGACGAGAGTCAGAATGGATAGGAGAGAGAGGCTTGGGACGAGAGTCAGGCTGGGTAGGAGACAGGGGTTTAGGACGAAAGTCAAGTTAGATAGGAGAGAGATGCGTTTGACGAGTCAGGCCAGACAGGAGAGAGAGGCTTAGGACGAGAGACAGGTAGGACAGGAGAGAGAGGCTGAGGACGAGAGTCAGACTGAACATTAGAGATAGTTGTGGGACGAGAGTCAGGTAGGACAGGAGAGAGAGGCTTGGGACGAGAATCAGGTAGGACAGGAGAGAGAGTCTTGGGACGAGAGTCAGGTAGGACAGGAGATAGATGCTTGGGACGAGAATCAGGTAGGACAAGAGAGAGAGGCTGGGGATGAGTGTCAGGAAGGACTGGAGAGAGAAGCTTGGGACAAGAGTCAGGCTGGACAGGAGAGAGAGGCTTGGGAAGAGAGTCAGGTAAGACCGGAGATAGAGGCTTGGGAAGAGATTCAGACAGGACATGAGATAGAAGCTTGGGACGAGAGTCAGGCCGGAATGGAGAGAGAGATTGGGACGAGAGTCAGGCTGGAGAAAAGAAAGAGTTTGGGATGAGAGTGAGGCTAGACAGGAGGAAGAGGTTTGGGACGAAAGTCACGTAGGAGAGGAGAGAGAGGATTGAGACGAGAGTCAGGCTGGACAGGAGAGAGAGTCTTGGGACGAGAGTCAGGCAGGACGGGAGAGAGATTCGTTGGAAGAGAGTCAGGCAGGACTGGAGATAGAGGCTTTGGACGAGAGTCAAGTAGAACAGGAGAGAGATGCTTGGGAGAAAAGTGAGATCAGACAGAAAAGACAGGCTTGGGACGAGAGTAAGGCAGGACAGGAGAGAGGCTTGGGATGAGAGTCAGGCAGGACAAGAGAGAGAGGCGTGGGACGAGAGTCAGATCAGACAGGAGAGAGATGCTTGGGACTAGAGTCAGTCAGGAAAGGAGAGAGAAGCTTCGGCCGAGAGTCAGGCTGGACAGTAGAGAGAGGTTTGTCAAGAGAGTTAGGCTAGACAGGAGAGAGAGGCTTGTGACGAGAGTCATGTAGGACAGGAGAGAAATGCTTGTGACCAAAGTCAGATCAGACAGAAAAGACAGGCTTGTTACGAGAGTGAGTCAGGACAGGAGAGAGAGTCTTGGGACGAGAGTCAGGCTGGACTGGAGAGAGAGGCTTGGGACTTGGGACGGGAGTCAGGCAGGACAGGAGAGAGAGGCTTGGGACGAGAGTCAGGTAGGACAGGAGAGAGAGGCCTGGGACGAGAGTCAGGCAGGACAGGAGAGAGAGTCTTGGGACGAGAGTCAGGCAGGACGGGAGAGGGATTCGTTGGAAGAGAGTCAGGCAGGACAGGAGATAGAGGCTTGGGACGAGAGTCAGGTAGGACAGAAGAGAGAGGTGAGTGTCAGGCAGGACTGGAGAGAGAAGCTTGGGACAATAGTCAGGCTGGACAGAGGAGAGAGGCTTGAGAAGAGAGTCAGGTAAGACAGGAGATAGAGGCTTGGGAAGAGATTCAGGCAGGACAGGAGATAGAAGTTTGGGACGAGAGTCAGGCCTGAAAGGAGAGAGGCTTGGGACGAAAGTCAGGCAGGAGAGGAGAGAGATGCTTAAGACGAGAGTCGGGCTGGACAAAAGAGAGAGGCTTGTTACGAGAGTGAGGCTAGACAGGAGGTAGAGGCTTGGGACGATAGTCATTTTGGACAAGAGAGAGAGCCTTGGGACTAGAGTCAGGCAGGACAGGAGAGAGAAGCTTGGGTCTAGAGTCAGTATGGACAGGAGAGAGAGGCTTAGGACGAGAGTCAGGTAATACAGGAGATAGAGGCTTGGGACGAGAGTCAGATCAGATAGGAGAGAGAGGCTTGGGACGATGGTCAGGCTGGACAGGAGAGAGAGGCTTGTGACGAGTCAGGCTGGACAGGAGAGAAAGGCTTGGGACGAGAGTCAGAATGGATAGGAGAGAGAGGCTTGGGACGAGAGTCAGGCTGGGTAGGAGACAGGGGTTTAGGACGAAAGTCAAGTTAGATAGGAGAGAGATGCGTTTGACGAGTCAGGCCAGACAGGAGAGAGAGGCTTAGGACGAGAGACAGGTAGGACAGGAGAGAGAGGCTGAGGACGAGAGTCAGACTGAACATTAGAGATAGTTGTGGGACGAGAGTCAGGTAGGACAGGAGAGAGAGGCTTGGGACGAGAATCAGGTAGGACAGGAGAGAGAGTCTTGGGACGAGAGTCAGGTAGGACAGGAGATAGATGCTTGGGACGAGAATCAGGTAGGACAAGAGAGAGAGGCTGGGGATGAGTGTCAGGAAGGACTGGAGAGAGAAGCTTGGGACAAGAGTCAGGCTGGACAGGAGAGAGAGGCTTGGGAAGAGAGTCAGGTAAGACCGGAGATAGAGGCTTGGGAAGAGATTCAGACAGGACATGAGATAGAAGCTTGGGACGAGAGTCAGGCCGGAATGGAGAGAGAGATTGGGACGAGAGTCAGGCTGGAGAAAAGAAAGAGTTTGGGATGAGAGTGAGGCTAGACAGGAGGAAGAGGTTTGGGACGAAAGTCACGTAGGAGAGGAGAGAGAGGATTGAGACGAGAGTCAGGCTGGACAGGAGAGAGAGTCTTGGGACGAGAGTCAGGCAGGACGGGAGAGAGATTCGTTGGAAGAGAGTCAGGCAGGACTGGAGATAGAGGCTTTGGACGAGAGTCAAGTAGAACAGGAGAGAGATGCTTGGGAGAAAAGTGAGATCAGACAGAAAAGACAGGCTTGGGACGAGAGTAAGGCAGGACAGGAGAGAGGCTTGGGATGAGAGTCAGGCAGGACAAGAGAGAGAGGCGTGGGACGAGAGTCAGATCAGACAGGAGAGAGATGCTTGGGACTAGAGTCAGTCAGGAAAGGAGAGAGAAGCTTCGGCCGAGAGTCAGGCTGGACAGTAGAGAGAGGTTTGTCAAGAGAGTTAGGCTAGACAGGAGAGAGAGGCTTGTGACGAGAGTCATGTAGGACAGGAGAGAAATGCTTGTGACCAAAGTCAGATCAGACAGAAAAGACAGGCTTGTTACGAGAGTGAGTCAGGACAGGAGAGAGAGTCTTGGGACGAGAGTCAGGCTGGACTGGAGAGAGAGGCTTGGGACTTGGGACGAGAGTCAGGTAGGACAGGAGAGAGAGGCCTGGGACGAGAGTCAGGCAGGACAGGAGAGAGACACTTAGGGAGAGAGTCAGGCTGGACAAAAGAAAGAGGTTGGGATGAGAGTGAGGATAGACAGGAGGAAGAGGTTTGGGACGAGAGTTAGATAGGACAGAAAAGAGATGCTTGGGAGTAGAGTCAGATCAGATAGGAGAGAATGTTTGGGACGAGAGACAGGCAGTATAGGAGAGAAACGCTTGGGACGAGAGTCAGAATGGACGGGAGAGAGAAGCTTAGGACGAGAGTCAGGTAGGACAGGAGAGAGAGAGAGGCTTGGGACGAGAGTCAGGCTAGACAGGAGAGAGAGGCTTGGGACGAGAGTCAGGCTGGACAGGAGAGAGAGGCTTGGAACTTGGGACGAGAGTCAGGCAGGACAGGAGAGAGAGGCCTGGAACGAGAGTCTGGTAGGACAGGAGAGAGGCCTGGGACGAGAGTCAGGCAGGAAGCTAGAAAGACACTTGGGACGAGAGTGAGGCTGGACAAAAGAAAGAGATTGGGATGAGATTGAGGATAGACAGGAGGAAGAGGTTTGGGACGAGAGTGAGGTAGGACAGGAAAGAGATGCTTGGGAGTAGAGTCAGATCAGATAGGAGAGAAAATCTTGGTACAAGAGTCAGGCAGTATAGGAGAGAGACGCTTGGGACGAGAGTCATGATGGACGGGAGAGAGAAGCTTAGGACGAGAGTCAGGTAGGACAGGAGAGAGAGAGAGGCTTGGGACGAGAGTCAGGCTAGACAGGAGAGAAAGGCTTGGGACTAGAGTCAGGCTGGACAGGAGAGAGAGACTTAGGAAGAGAGTCAGGTAAGACAGGAGATAGAGGCTTTGGACGAGAGTCAGATCAGACAGGAGTGATAGGCTTGGGAAGGTGGTCAGGCTGGACAGAAGAGAGAGGCTTGTGACGAGAGTCAGGCTGGACAGGAGAGAGAGGCGTTGGACGAGAGTCAGGCTGGATAGGAGAAAGAGGCTTGGGACGAGAGTCAGGTAGGACTGGAGAGAGAGAGGCTGGGGACGAGAGTAAGGCAGGACTGGAGAGAGAAGCTTGTACAGACAGTGAGGGTAGACAGGAGAGAGAGGTTTGGGACGAGAGTGAGGCTGGACAGGAGAGAGAGGCTTGGATAGAGAGTGAGGCTAGAGAGGAGAGAGAGGCTTGGGACGAGAGACCGGCAGGACATGAGAGAGAAGCTTAGAACGAGACTCAAACAGGTAGGAGAGAGTGGCTTGGGACGAGAGGCAGGCAGGACAGAAGAGAGAGGCTTGGCACGAGAGTCAGGCAGGACAGGAGAGAGATGCTTGGGACGAGAGTCAGGCTGGAATGAAGAGAGAAGCTTAGAACGAGAGTCAGGCTGGACAGGAGAGAGAGGCTGGGGACGAGAGTAAGGCAGGACAGGAGAGAGAGGCTTGTATAGAGAGTGAGGCTAGACAGGAGAGAGAGGCTTGGGATTAGAGTCAGACTGGAAAGGAGAGAGAGGCTTGGGAAGAGAGTTAGGTAAGACAGGAGACAGAGGATTTGGACGAGAGACAGGTAGGACAGGAGAGAAAGGCTTGGGACGATGGTCAGGCTGGACAGAGGAGAGAGGCTTGTGACGAGAGTCAGTCAGGACAGGAGAAAGAGGCTTAGGACGAGAGTCAGAAAGGACAGGAGGGAGGGACTTGGGACGAGAGTCAGGCTGGACAGGATACAGCGGCTTAGGACGAATGTCAAGTTAGACAGGATAGAGATGCTTGGGACGATAGTCAGGCCAGACAGGAGAGAGAGGCTCGGGGCGAGAGACAGGTAGAAGAGGAGAGAGAGGCATGGGACGAGAGTCAGGCCGGACATGAGAGAGAGGCTTGGGAGGAGAGTCAGGTAGGACAGGACAGAGAGGCTTGGGACGAGAATCAGGTAGGACAGGAGAGAGAGTCAGGTTGGACAAAAGAAAGAGTTTGGGATGAGAGTGAGGGTAGGCAGGAGGAAGAGGTTTGGGACGTGCGATAGGTAGGAGAGGAGAGATAGGATTGGCACAAGATTCAGGCTGGACAGGAGGGAGAGGCTTAGGACGAGAGTGAGGCAGGACAGGAGAGAGAGGCTTGGGACGAGAGTTAGGCAGGACAGGAGATAGAGGCTTGTGACGAGAGTCAAGTAGAACAGGAGAGAGATGCTTGGGACTTAAGTCAGATCAGACAGAAAAGATAGGCTTGGGACGAGAGTGAGGCAGGACAGGAGAGAGAGTCTTGGGACGAGAGTCAGGCTGGACAGGGGAGAGAGGCTTGGGACTTAAGACGGGAGTCAGGCAGGACAGGAGAGAGATTCTTGTGACGAGAGTCAGGTAGGACAGGAAAGAGAGGCCTGGGACGAGAGTCAGGCAAGACACTAGAGAGACACTTGGGGCTAGAGTGAGGCTGGACAAAAGAAAGAGGTTGGGATGAGAGTGAGGTTTGACAGGATAAAGAGGTTTGGGACGAGAGTCAGGTAGGACAGGAAAGAGATGCTTGGGAGTAGAGTCAGATCAGACAGGAGAGAGAGGCTTGGGACGAGAGTCAGGCAGGATAGGAGAGAGAGGCTTTGCATGAGAGTCAGGCTGGAAAGGAGAGAGAAGCTTAGGACGAGAGTCAGGTAGGACAGGAGAGAGAGGCTGGGGACGAGAGTAAGGCAGGACAGGAGAGAGAGGCTTGTACAGGGAGTGAAGTTAGACAGTAGAGAGAGGCTTGGGACGAGAGTCAGGCAGGAAAGGAGAGAGAAGCTTGGGACTAGAGTCAGGCTGAACAGGAGAGAGAGGCTTCGGAAGAGAGGTAGGTAAGACAGGAGATACAGGCGTTGGACTAGAGTCAGATCAGGACAGGAGAGAGAGGCTTAAAACGAGACTCAAGCAGGCAGGAGAGACAGGCTTGGGACGAGAGGCAGGCAGGACAGAAGAGAGAGGCTTGGCACGAGAGTCAAGCTGGACAGGAGAGAGAGGCTTTTGACGAGAGTCAGGCTGGACTGGAGAGAGAAGCTTAGGATGAGAGTCAGGTACGACTGGAGAGAGAGGCTGGGGACGAGTGTCAGGCAGGACAGGAGAGAGAAGCTTGGGACAAGAGTCAGGCTGGGCAGGAGAGAGAGGCTTTGGAAGAGATTCAGGCAGGGCAGGAGATAGAAGCTTGGGACGAGAGTCAGGCCGGGAAGGAGAGAGAAGCTTGGGACGAGAGTCAGGCATAAGAGGAGAGAGTTGCTTGGGAGGAGAGTCAGGCTGGACAAAAGCGAGAGGCTTGTTACGAGAGTGAGACTAGACAGGAGGAAGAGGCTCGGGACGAGAGTCAGGCTGGACAGGAGAGAGAAGGATGGGACTAGAATCAGGATGGACCATAGAGAGAGGCTTGGGACGAGAGTCAGGTAAGACAGCACATAGAGGCTTGGGACCAGAGTGAGATCAGATAGGAGAGAGAGGCTTGGGACGATGGTCAGGCTGGACAGGAGAGAGAGACTTGTGACGAGTCAGGCTGGACAGGAGAGAAAGGCTTTGGACAAGAGTCAGAAAGGACAGGATAGAGAGGCTTGGGACGAGAGTCAGGCTGGACAGGATACAGGGACTTAGGACGAAAGTCATGTTAGACAGGAGAGAGATGCGGGGGACGAGAGTCAGGCCAGACAGGAGAGAGAGGCTTGGGACGAGAGACAGGTAGGACAGGAGAGAGAGGCATAGGACGAGAGTGATGCTGGACATGAGAGATGGGCTTGGGACGAGAGTCAGGTAGGAAAGGAGAGAGAGGCTTGGGACGAGAATCAGGTAGGACAGGAGAGAGAGATTGGGACGAGAGTCAGGCTGGACAAAAGAAAGGGTTTGGCATAAGAGTGAGGCTAGACAGGAGGAAGAGGTTTGGGACGAGAGTCAGGTAGGAGAGGAGAGAGAGGATTGGGACGAGAGACAGGCTGGACAGGAGATAGAGGCCCGGGAGGAGAGTCAGGCAGGACAGGAGAGAGAGATTAGGACGAGAGTCAGGCTGGACCAAAGAAAGGGTTTGGGATAAGAGTGAGGCTAGGCAGGAGGAAGAGGTTTGGGATGTGAGTCAGGTAGGAGAGGAGAAAGAGTCTTGGGACAAGAGTCAGGCTGGACAGGAGAGAGAAGCTTAGGACGAGAGTGAGGCAGGACAGGAGAGAGAGGCTTGGGACGAAAGTCAGATCAGACAGGAGAGAGAGGCTTGGGACGAGAGTCAGGCTAGACAGGAGATAGAGGCTTCAGACGAGAGTCATTTCAGACAGGAGAGAGAGGCTTGGGACGAGAGTAAGGCAGGACAGGAGAGAGAAGCTTCGGCCGAGAGTCAGGCTGGACAATAGAGAGAGGTTTGTGAAGAGAGTCAGGCTAGACAGGAGAGAGAGGCTTCGGACGAGAGTCAAGTAGGACAGGAGAGAGATGCTTGGGACTTAAGTCAGATCAGAGAGAATAGAAAGGCTTGGGACGAGAGTGAGGCAGGACAGGAGAGAGAATCTTGGGGCGAGAGTTAGGCTGGACAGGAGAGAGAGGCTTGGGACTTGGGACGGGAGTCAGGCACGACAGGAGAGAAAGGCTTGTGACGAGAGTCAGGTAGGACAGGAGAGAGAGGCCTGGGACGAGAGTCAGGCAGGACACTAGAGAGACACTTGGGGCGAGAGTGAGGCTGGATAAATGAAAGAGTTTGGGATGAGAGTGAGGATAGACAGGAGGAAGAGGTTTGGGACGAGAGTCAGGTAGGACAGGAAAGAGATGCTTGGGAGTATAGTCAGATCAGATAGGAGAGAGAGGCTTGGGACGAGAGTCAGGCAGGATAGGAGAGAGAGGCTTTGGACGAGAGTCAGGCAGGAAAGTAGAGAGAAGCTTAGGACGAGAGTCAGGTAGGACAGGAGAGAGAGGCTTGGGACGAGAGTAAGGTAGGACAGGAGAGAGAAGCTTGTACAGAGAGTGAGGTCAGACAGGAGAGAGAGGTTTTGGACGAGAGTGAGGCTGGACAGGAGAGAGAGGCTTGGATAGAGAGTCAGGCTAGAGAGGAGAGAGAGGCTTGGATAGAGAGTCAGGCTAGAGTAGGAGGGAGAGTCTTGGGACGAGAGACAGGCAGGACAGGAGAGAGAAGCTTAGAACGAGACTCAAGCAGGCAGAAGAGAGTGGATTGGGACAAGAGGCAGGCAGGACAGAAGAGAGAGGCTTGGCACGAGAGTCAGGCAGGACAGGAGAGAGAGGCTTGGGACGAGAGTCAGGCTGGACTGGAGAGAGAAGCTTAGGACGAAAGTCAGGCTGGACAGGAGAGAGAGGCTGGGGACGAGAGTAAGGCAGGACAGGAGATAGGGGCTTGTATAGAGAGTGAGGCTAGACAGGAGAGAGAGGCTATGGACTAGAGTCAGGCTGGAAAGGAGAGAGAGGCTTGAGAAGAGAGTCGGGTAAGATAGGAGATAGAGGATTTGGACGAGAGACCGGTAGGACAGGAGAGAAAGGCATGGGATGATGGTCAGGCTGGACAGGAGAGAGAGGCTTGTGGTGAGAGTCAGGCTGGACAGGAGAAAGAGGCTTAGGACGAGAGTCAGAAAGGACAGGAGAGAGGGACTTGGGACGAGAGTCAGGCTGGACAGGGTACAGGGGCTTAGGACGAAAGTCAAGTTAGGCAGGATAGAGATGCTTGGGACGAGAGTCAGGCTAGACAGGAGAGAGAGGCTCAGGACGAGAGACAGGTAGGAGAGGAGAGAGAGGCATGGGATGAGAGTGAGGCCGCACATGAGAGAGAGGCTTGGGAGGAGTCAGGCAGGACAGGAGAGAGAGGCTTGGGACAAGTGTTAGGCAGGACAAGAGAAAGAGACCTGGGACGAGAGCCAGGCTGGATAAGAGAGAGAAGCTTTGGACGAGAGTCAGGGAAGAGAGGAGAGAAAGGGTCCGGACGAGAGTAAGCCAGGACCGGAGAGAGAGGCTTGGGACGAGAGTCAGGCAGGACAGGAGAGAGAGGCTTTGGACGAGAGTCAGGGAAGAGAGGAGAGAGAAGGTCCGGACGAGAGTAAGCCAGGACCGGAGAGAGAGGCTTGGGACGAGAGTCAGGCAGGACAGGAGATAGAGGCTTGGGACGAGAGTCATATCAGACTGGAGAGACAGGCTTGGGACGAGAGTTTGGCATTACAGGAGGGAGAGTCTTGGGACGAGAGTGAGGCTTGACAGGAGAGAGAGTCTTGGGACGAGAGTCAGGCAGGACAGGAGAGAGAGGCTTGGGACGAGAGTCAGGCAGGACAGGAGAGAGAGGCTTTGGACGAGAGTCAGGGAAGAGAGGAGAGAAAGGGTCCGGACGAGAGTAAGCCAGGACCGGAGAGAGAGGCTTGGGACGAGAGTCAGGCAGGACAGGAGAGAGAGGCTTTGGACGAGAGTCAGGGAAGAGAGGAGAGAGAAGGTCCGGACGAGAGTAAGCCAGGACCGGAGAGAGAGGCTTGGGACGAGAGTCAGGCAGGACAGGAGATAGAGGCTTGGGACGAGAGTCATATCAGACTGGAGAGACAGACTTGGGACGAGAGTTTGGCAGGACAGGAGGGAGAGTCTTGGGACGAGAGTGAGGCTTGACAGGAGATAGAGTCTTGGGACGAGAGTCAGGCAGGACAGGAGAGAGATGCTTGGGACGAGAGTTAGGCAGAACAGAAGATACAGGCTTCGGACGAGAGTCATTTCAGACAGGAGAGAGAGGCTTGGGACGAGAGTCAGGCAGGACAGGAGAGAGAAGCTTCGGACGAGAGTCAGGCTGGACAGGAGAGAGAGGCTTAGGAGAAGAGTCAGGCATGAGAGGAGAGAGAGGCTTATTACAAGAGTTAGAAAAGACAGGAAAGAGAGGTTTGGGACGAGAGTCAGGCAGGACAGGAGAGAGAAGCTTGGGACTAGAGTCAGGCTGGACAGGAGAGAGAGGTGTGTGACGAGAGTCAGGCTAGACAGGAGAGAGAGGCTTGGGACGAGAATCAGGCAGGACGGGAGAGAGATCCTTGGGACGAGAGTCAGGCAGGACGGGAGAGAGAAGCCTAGAACGAGACTCAAGCAGGCAGGAGAGAGAGGCTTGGTACGAAAGGCAGGCAGGACAGAAGAGAGGCTTGGGACGAGAGTCAGGTAGGACAGGAGAGAGAGGCTGAGGACGAGAGTCAGACTGCACATGAGAGATAGTCGTGGGACGAGAGTCAGGTAGGACAGGAGAGAGAGGCTTGGGACGAGAATCAGGTAGGACAGGAGAGAGATTCTTGGGACTAGAGTCAGGCTGGAGTGGAGAGAGAAGCTTAGGACGAGAGTCAGGTAGGACAGGAGAGAGAGGCTGGGGATGAGTGTCAGGAAGGACTGGAGAGAGAAGCTTGGGACAAGAGTCAGGCTGGACAGGAGAGAGAGGCTTGGGAAGAGAGTCAGGTAAGACAGGAGATAGAGGCTTGGGAAGAGATTCAGACAGGACATGAGATAGAAGCGGAGAGAGATAGAAAGGAGAGAGAGGCTTGGGACGAAAGTCAGGCCTGAGAGGAGAGAGATGCTTAGGAGGAGAGTCAGGCTGGAGAAAAGAGAGAGGCTTTTTACGAGAGTGAGGCTAGACAGGAGGAAGAGGCTTGGGACGAGAGTCATTCTGGACAGGAGAGAGAGCCTTGGGACGAGAGTCATGCAGGACAGGAGAGCGAAGCTTGGGACTAGAGTCAGGCTGGACAGGAGAGAGAGGCTTGTGACGAGAGTCAGGTAATACAGGAGATAGAGGCTTGGGACGATGGTCAGGCTGGACAGGAGAAAGGGGCTTGTGACGAGTCAGGCTATACAGGAGAGAAAGGCTTGGGACGAGAGTCAGAAAGGACAGGGAGAGAGGCTTGTGACGAGAGTCAGGCTGGATAGGAGACAGGGGCTTAGGACGAAAGTGAAGTTAGATAGGAGAGAGATGCGTGGTACGAGAGTCAGGCTGGGTAGGACAGGAGTCAGGTAGGACAGGAGAGAGAGGCTTAGGACGAGAATCAGATAGGACACGAGAGAGATGCTGGGACGAGAGTCAGGCAGGACAGGAGAGAGAGGCTGGGGACGAGAGTAAGGCAGGACAGGAGAGAGAGGCTTGTATAGAGAGTGAGGCTAGACAGGAGAGAGAGGCTTGGGATTAGAGTCAGGACTGGAAAGGAGAGAGAGGTTGGAAAGAGTTAGGTAAGACAGGAGACAGAGGATTTGGACGAGAGACAGGTAGGACAGGAGAGAGAGGATTGGGACGATGGTCAGGCTGGACAGAGGAGAGAGGCTGTGACGAGAGTCAGTAGGACAGGAGAAAGAGGTTAGGACAGAGTCGAAAGGACAGGAGAGGACTTGGACGAGAGTCAGGCTGGACCGGGAAATACGGGCTTGGACGAATGTCAGTTAGAAGGATAGAGATGCTTGGACGGTAGTCAGGCCAGACGGAGTGAGAGCTCGGGGCGAGAACGGTAGAAGGGGGAGAAGAGGCATGGGACGAGAGTCAGGCCGGACATGAGAGAGAGCTTGGGAGGAGAGTCAGGTAGGACAGGAAGAGAGGCTTGGGACGAGAATCAGGTAGGACAGGAGAGAGATCAGGTTGACAAAAGAAGGTTTGGATCGAGAGTGAGGGTAGGCAGGAGGAAGAGGTTTGGGAGTGCGATAGGTAGGAGAGGAGAGATAGGTTGGCACAAGTTCAGGCATGGACAGGAGGGAGAGCTTAGGCGAGAGTGAGGCTGGACAGGAGAGGGGAGGCTTGGGACGAGAGTTAGGCAGGACAGGAGATAGAGGCTTGTGACGAGAGTCAAGTAGAACAGGAGAGAGATGCTTGGGACTTAAGTCAGATCAGACAGAAAAGATAGGCTTGGGACGAGAGTGAGGCAGGACAGGAGAGAGAGTCTTGGGACGAGAGTCAGGCTGGACAGGGGAGAGAGGCTTGGGACTTAAGACGGGAGTCAGGCAGGATAGGAGAGAGATTCTTGTGACGAGAGTCAGGTAGGACAGGAAAGAGAGGCCTGGAACGAGAGTCAGGCAAGACACTAGAGAGACACTTGGGGCTAGAATGAGGCTGGAAAAAAGAAAGAGGTTGGGATGAGAGTGAGGTTTGACAGGTAAAGAGGTTTGGGACGAGAGTCAGGTAGGACGGGAAAGAGATGCTTGGGTGTAGAGTCAGATCAACAGGAGAGAGAGGTGGGACAGAGCAGCGGATAGAAAGGGCTTTGCATGAGAGTCAGGCTGAAAGAGAGAGAGCTTAGGAGAGAGTCAGGTAGGACAGGAGAGAGACTGGGACGAGAGTAGGAGACAGGAGAGAGAGGCTTGTACAGGGAGTGAGTTGACAGTAGAGGAAGCTTGGGACGAGATCAGGAGGAAGAAGAGAGCTTGGATAGAGTCAGGCTGAAGGAAGAGAGGCTTGAAGAAGTGAAGAGGAGAAGGCTTGACAGAGTAGCGGACAGGAGAGAGAGCTTAAAGAGACTCAAGAGCAGAGAGAGGCTTGGGACGGAGCAGGCAGACAGAGAAGAGCTGGCACGAGAGCAGGTGACAGAGAGAGAGCTTGACGAGGTCAGGCTGGAGGAAGAGAAGCTTAGATGAGGTAGGTAACTGAAGAGAGGCGGGGAGGTAGGCAGGACAGGAGAGAGAACTGGACAAGAGTAGCTGGCAGGAAGAGAGGCTTTGGAGGATTCAGCGGCAGGAGAGGGGGAGAGAGGCCGGAAGAAGAGAGTGGACATAGCATAAGGATTTGGAGAGAGGGGGACCGGAGGACAGGAAGAGAAAGGCGGAGAGTCGGGCTGGACAGGAAAAGGTTGGGTGAATCAGGATGGACATAGAAGAGGCTTGGACGGGGGTCAGGCTGGAAAGTAGAAAAGAGGGCTGGACGAGGCAGGCTGGACAGAGAGAGGACTTGGACGAGTCAGCGGACAGGGAGAAGGCTTTGGACAAAGTCAGAAGACGATGAGAGCTTGGGACGAAGTCAGGTGGGTTGGGAGAAAGTAAGGTAGAAGGGGGAAAGATTTGGAAGGAGAGTCAGGGGAAAAAGAGAGGGCTTTTTACGAGATGGGGTGGGAAGGAAAAGAGGCTTGGGACGAGAGTCACGGAAAGGAGAGAGGGGGAACCCTTGGGGACGAGAGTCATGGGGGGGGAAAGTGGAAAAGCTTGGGACAGATTTCAGGTGGAAGGAGAGAGGGGGTTGGGACGAGAGAAGGTAAAAGGAGAAGGGGTTTGGGGAACAAAATGGGCCCAACCGGCGGAAGGAAAAAGGGGTTTTGGACAAAGTAGGCTAACAGGAGAGAAAGGCTTGGGAGAGGGGTAGGGGGGGGAAGAAAGGGACGGGATGAGAGGGGGAAAATTGGGGGGACGGGGAGCGGGCGGGGAAGGAGGGGGGGCCCTTTGGGCGAATAAGAGGAAAGGAGAGGTTTTGGGACAAGAGTCCAGGTGGGAGGGACAGGAGTCAGGAGGACAGGAGAGAAAAGGCTTGGAAACAGAATCGGGTGCCCCGGAGAGAAAAGGGGCCAAAAGGTCAGGCGGCCCAGGAGAAGAGGTTTGGGGACGAGATAAGGCAGGACAGGAAAGGGGCCCTTTGTTAGGGAGTAAAGGGCCTAGAAAAGGAGAGAGGGTTGGACAGAGTCGGGCCCTAAAAAGGGAAGAGAAAAGTTTGGGAAAGGGCCCGGGTTGGAAAGGGAGGAGAGGCCTTGGAAAGGAAAAAAGGCAGTTTTGAATAGGAGAAGATTTTTGGGCGATTTGGTCGGGCGGACAGGAGAAGAGGTTTGGGGACGAGGAAAAAAGGGGGAAAAAAGGGAGAAAGGTTGGGGGACAGAGTCAGAAAGGACAAAAGAGAGGGCCTTGGGCCAAAAATAAAGGGGCTGGAAGGGTAAAAGGGGCTTAGGACGAAAGTAAAGTTGGGAAGGAAAGAGAGGGGCTTCGGACAAAGAGGGGGTAGGAGAGGGGGGAGAGAGAGAGGCAGGGCGAGGAGTGGGCCCGGAAACCTGAGAAAAGAGGCTTGGGGGGGGAAAAAGGGTTGGTAGGACGGGGAAGAGAGGTTTTTGGGACGAAAATTCATTTAGGAAAAGGGAAGAAGCCTGGGGACGAGATCAGGGGGAAAAAGGGGAGAGGGGTTGGGACGAGACCGGCGGGAAAAAAAAGGGGGTTTGGGTTTAAAGAAGTGGGTACCCAGGAGGAAGGGGTTTTGGGACGGGTAGGTGGGGAGAGGAGGGGAGGATTGGGAAACAAGGATTCGGGGTTACGGGGGAAAAGGGTTTTTGGAGGGAGATTAGGCAGGCCGGAGAAAGATTTTTTGGGAAAGAGAGTAAAGGCGGGAAAACTGGGGAAAAAGGGGTTTGGACGAAAAAAGCAAGTAAGAAATGGGGGAAGAGAGGTTTTGGGAGGAAAAGGGGGCGGACGGAAAAAAGGGGTTTTTTGGGGGGGACGAGATTAAGGCAGGCAGGAGAGAGGGTTGGGACGAGGGGTCAGGCAAAGGGAAAGAGGCTTAACGGAGTAAATTTCAGACAGGAAAAGTTTGGGGACGAGGTCAGGCGGGAAGGAGAGAAAAGGGCTTGGGCCGAAAAGCAGGCGGGAAATAGAAAAGGGGTTTTGTAAGAAAATTTAGGCTAGACAGGAGAGAGGGCTTGGACAAGTAAAGAAAGGACGGGAAAAGAAATGCTTGGCCCAAAGTAGATCAAAACAAAAAAGACGGGTTTTACGAGAGTGGGGCGGGGACGGGGAGAGAGAGTTTTGGGACGAGGTCAGGCTGGCCCGGAAAAAGGGGCTTGGATTTGGGGGACGGGAGCCCGGCAGGGAAGAGAAAAAGGGGTTTTGGACGAGAGTCAGGTGGGACAGGAAAGGGGGCCCCGGGGACGAGGTCAGGCGGAAACAAAGAGACCCCAGGGGGGGTTAGGCTGGACAAAAGAAAGAGGTTGGGATGGGGAGTAAAGGTTTAAGACGGAGGAAAGGGGTTTGGGCAGGTTTGTAGGACGGGAAAAGAGATGCGGGGGAAGTAAGTCAGATAAAGATAGGAGGGGAAGGTTTGGGACGATTTTCAGGCAGAAGGGAAAGGGGGGGAAAACGGCTTGGGGGAGAGGGGGTTGGAAAGGCGGGAAAGGGGAAAAGGTTTGGGACGAAAGTCGGGTCGGGAAGGAGAGAGGCTTGGGACAGATTTGGGCCTGACAGGAAAAGAGGGGCCCTTGGGGGAAAAGTCACCGACAGGAGGGAGAGGGGTTTGGGGACGAGATAAGCGGCGGAGAGAAAAGGCCGGCCGAGAGTCGGTTGGAAAAAGGAGAGGGGCCCGGGGAAGAAGGGGTTCGGCGGGAAGGGGTTTGGGCGAGTTTGAGGCTGGAAAAAGAAAGGGGTTGGGGATGGGGTTGAGGATAACGGAGAAGGGGTTTTTGGGACGGATTTAGGTTTGGCAGGAAAGGGGGGCCTTTGGGAATTTAGAGTCAGATCAGATAGGAGAAAAACCTTGGAAAGAGTCGGGGCAAAAGGAAACCGGGGAGAGAGAGGGGGGGGGAAAAAATTTAACAGCCCGGGTAGGACAAGGAGAGGGGATTTTTGGGGAAACGAAGTCAGGCCAACGGGGAAAAACGGGAAAATTTGGACGGGGGAAGGGAAGGAACGGGGAAGAGGTTTTTTGGAGGGAAAAGGTGGGTTTTGGACAGAGAGACGGGCGGGGAAATTTTGGGGGAAAGGGGTCAGGCGGACAAAAGAGAAAGGCTTGTGACGAGAGTCAGGTTGGACATAAAAGGGGCCCTTGGAACGAGAGTCAGGCGGAAATTAGGGGGAAAAATTTGGGGGCGAGATGGAGTGGAAAGAAAGGGGTTTTTTGAGAATTTAAGGAATGGAAGAAAATTGAAGAATAAAGGCTAGGGGGAAGGGGTTCCGGGTGGGGGACAGGAAGAAAAGGCATGAAGTGGGGAAAAGGGGTGGGGAATAAGGGGGGGAGAGGGGCCCAAGGGAGAGAGTCGGGCAGAAAAAAAGGGGAGAGAGGGCTTGGGGAAGGGGAGGGGGCGGGCAGGAAAGGGGAAAAAAGGCTTGGAACGAGAGCCGGGGACGGGGAAGGGAGGCTTGGGACAGAGTGGCTAAATGAAAGAGAAGTTTTAACAGAAGGTGGACAGGAGAGAAAATTTTTGGGGAGGGATAAGGCGGACAAAAAGGGGGCCCTTGGGATAAGAGGTAGGCTGGAAGGAGAGAGAGGTTTGGGTTTTAAGTCGGGCTAAAAAGGGGAGAGAGAGCCTTGGGGAAAGAGAGAATGGGAAAAGGAGAAGAATTTGGGCCCAAAAGGCAGGGGGAAAAAGGAGGGGAAATTGGGACAAGGCAGGCGGGGAACAGAAAGAGAGGTTTTTGGGGACGAGAGTCAGGGCAGGAAAAATTGGGAGAAGAGGGCCTTGGGGAAAGGGGAGATTTCAGGCTGGACGGAAATAACCCCTTAGGGAAGAAAGCGGTGGGGTTTTGGGACGTAGGGGCAGCGGGGAGAGGGGTGGGGCAGGCCCGGAGAAGGGGGTTAAAATAGAGAGTGGGGGCCGGACAGAGAGAGAGGTTTTGGGGAAAGATTTCAGGTGGAAAAGGGAAAGAGAGGTTTGGGGAAAGGAAAAAGGGGTCGGGGAAAGATGGGGGAAAAAAAGAGGTTTGGGAGAGAGGAGGGTGGGCAGGAGGAAAGGTTTGGGAGGGGGTAGGTGGAAGGAGAGGGGGTTTTTGGGAAAGTTGGGCTGGACGGGGGGAAAGGGGCTTAGGACGAGGGGGGAAAAAAAAAGGGAAAGGAAAAGGGTTGGGACGAGATTTGGCGGACAAAATAGGGGTTTTTTGGGCGAAAGTAAAAGTAAAAACAGGAAAGGAAAAGTTTGGGCCCCTTAAGTCAGCCAGACAAAAAGAAAGGTTTGGGACGAGGGGAAGGAGGACGGAGAGAGGGGCTTGGGAGGGGAGTAGGCTGGACAGGAGAGAGAGGCTTGGGACTTGGGACGGGAGTCAGCACGACAGGAGAGAAAGGCTTGTGACGAGAGTCAGGTAGGACAGGAGAGAGAGGCCTGGGACGAGAGTCAGGCAGGACACTAGAGAGACACTTGGGGCGAGAGTGAGGCTGGATAAATGAAAGAGTTTGGGATGAGAGTGAGGATAGACAGGAGGAAGAGGTTTGGGACGAGAGTCAGGTAGGACAGGAAAGAGATGCTTGGGAGTATAGTCAGATCAGATAGGAGAGAGAGGCTTGGGACGAGAGTCAGGCAGGATAGGAGAGAGAGGCTTTGGACGAGAGTCAGGCAGGAAAGTAGAGAGAAGCTTAGGACGAGAGTCAGGTAGGACAGGAGAGAGAGGCTTGGGACGAGAGTAAGGTAGGACAGGAGAGAGAAGCTTGTACAGAGAGTGAGGTCAGACAGGAGAGAGAGGTTTTGGACGAGAGTGAGGCTGGACAGGAGAGAGAGGCTTGGATAGAGAGTCAGGCTAGAGAGGAGAGAGAGGCTTGGATAGAGAGTCAGGCTAGAGTAGGAGGGAGAGTCTTGGGACGAGAGACAGGCAGGACAGGAGAGAGAAGCTTAGAACGAGACTCAAGCAGGCAGAAGAGAGTGGATTGGGACAAGAGGCAGGCAGGACAGAAGAGAGAGGCTTGGCACGAGAGTCAGGCAGGACAGGAGAGAGAGGCTTGGGACGAGAGTCAGGCTGGACTGGAGAGAGAAGCTTAGGACGAAAGTCAGGCTGGACAGGAGAGAGAGGCTGGGGACGAGAGTAAGGCAGGACAGGAGATAGGGGCTTGTATAGAGAGTGAGGCTAGACAGGAGAGAGAGGCTATGGACTAGAGTCAGGCTGGAAAGAAGAGAGAGGCTTGAGAAGAGAGTCGGGTAAGATAGGAGATAGAGGATTTGGACGAGAGACCGGTAGGACAGGAGAGAAAGGCATGGGATGATGGTCAGGCTGGACAGGAGAGAGAGGCTTGTGGTGAGAGTCAGGCTGGACAGGAGAAAGAGGCTTAGGACGAGAGTCAGGCAGGAAAGTAGAGAGAAGCTTAGCACGAGAGTCAGAAAGGACAGGAGAGAGGGACTTGGGACGAGAGTCAGGCTGGACAGGGTACAGGGGCTTAGGACGAAAGTCAAGTTAGACAGGATAGAGATGCTTGGGACGAGAGTCAGGCCAGACAGGAGAGAGAGGCTCAGGACGAGAGACAGGTAGGAGAGGAGAGAGAGGCATGGGATGAGAGTGAGGCCGGACATGAGAGAGAGGCTTGGGAGGAGAGTCAGGTAGGACAGGGCAGAGAGGCTTGGGACGAGAATCAGGTAGGACAGGGGAGAGAGACCTGGGACGAGAGTCAGGCAGGACAGGAGAGAGAGGCTTGGGACGAGACTCAGGCTGGACAAAAGAAAGAGTTTGGGATGAGAGTGAGGGTAGCCAGGAGGAAGAGGTTTGGGACGTGCGTTAGGTAGGAGAGGAGAGAGAGGATTGGGACAAGATTCAGGCTGGACAGGAGGGAGAGGCTTAGGACGAGATTTAGGCAGGACAGGAGATAGAGGCTTTGGACGAGAGTCATGTAGAACAGGAGAGAGATGCTTGGGACAAAAGTCAGATCAGACAGAAAAGACAGGCTTGGTACAAGAGTGAGGTAGGACAGGAGAGAGAGGCTTAGGACGAGAGTGAGGCAGGACAGGAGAGAGGGGCTTGGGACGAGATTCAGGCAGGACAGGAGAGAGAGGCTTGGGACGAGAGTCAGGCTAGACAGGAGACAGAGGCTTCAGACGAGAGTCATTTCAGACAGGAGATAGAGGCTTGGGACGAGAGTCAGGCAGGACAGGAGAGAGAAGCTTCGGCCGAGAGTCAGGCTGGACAATAGAGAGAGGTTTGTGAAGAGAGTCAGGCTAGACTGGAGAGAGAGGCTTGGGACGAGAGTCAAGTAAGACAGGAGAGAGATGCTTGGGACGTAAGTCAGATCAGACAGAAAAGACAGGCTTGGGACGAGAGTGAGGCAGGACAGGAGAGAGAGTCTTGGGACGAGAGTCAGGCTGGACAGAAGAAAGAGGCTTGGGACTTGGGACGAGAGTCAGGCAGGACAGGAGAGAAAGGCTTTTGACGAGAGTCAGGTAGGACAGGATAGTGAGGCCTGGGACGAGAGTCAGGCAGGACATTAGAGAGACACATGGGGCGAGATTGAGGCTGGACAAAAGAAAGAGGTTGGGATGAGAGTGAGGATAGACAGGAGGAAGAGGTTTGGGACGAGAGTCAGGTAGGACAGGAAAGAGATGCTTGGAAGTAGAGTCAGATCAGATAGGAGAGAGAGCCTTGGGACGATGGTCAGGCTGGACAGGAGAGAGAGGCTTGTGACGAGTCAGGCTGGGCAGGAGAGAAAGGCTTGGGACAAGAGTCAGAAAGGACAGGAGAGAGAGGCTTGGGACGAGAGTCAGGCTGGACAGGATACAGGGGCTTAGGACGAAAGTCATGTTAGACAGGAGAGAGATGCGTGAGACGAGAGTCAGGCCAGACAGGAGAGAGAGGCTTGGGACGAGAGACAGGTAGGAGAGGAGAGAGAGGCATAGGACGAGAGTGATGCTGGACATGAGAGAGAGGCTTGGGACGAGAGTCAGGTAGGACAGGAGAGAGAGGCTTGGGACGAGAATCGGGTAGGACAGGAGAGAGAGGCCTGGGACGAGAGTCAGGCTGGACAAAAGTAAGGGTTTGGGATAAGAGTGAGGCTAGACTGGAGGAAGAGGTTTGGGACGAGAGTCAGGTAGGAGAGGAGAGAGAGGATTGGGACGAGAGTCAGGCTTGACAGGAGAGAGAGGCCTGGGAGGAGAGTCAGGCAGGACAGGAGAGAGAGATTAGGACGAGAGTCAGGCTGGACCAAAGAAAGGGTTTGGGATAAGAGTGAGGCTAGGCAGGAGGAAGAGGTTTGGGATGTGAGTCAGGTAGGAGAGGAGAAAGAGTCTTGGGACAAGAGTCAGGCTGGACAGGAGAGGGAGGCTTAGGACGAGAGTGAGGCAGGACAGGAGAGTGAGGCTTGGGACGAAAGTCAGATCAGACAGGAGAGAGAGGCTTGGGACGAGAGTTAGGCTAGACAGGAGATAGAGGCCTCAGACGAGAGTCATTTCAGACAGGAGGGAGAGGCTTGGGACGAGAGTAAGGCAGGACAGGAGAGAGAAGCTTCGGCCGAGAGTCAGGCTGGACAATAGAGAGAGGTTTGTGAAGAGAGGTTTGAGAGAGGTTTGGGCGAGATTGAGGCTGGAGAAAAGAAAGAGGTTGGGATGAGAGTGAGGATAGACAGGAGGAAGAGGTTTGGGACGAGAGTCAGGTAGGACAGGAAAGAGATGCTTGGAAGTAGAGTCAGATCAGATAGGAGAGAGAGCCTTGGGACGATGGTCAGGCTAGACAGGAGAGAGAGGCTTGGGACGACAGTCAAGTAGGACAGGAGAGAGATTCTTGGGACGTAAGTCAGGTCAGACAGAAAAGACAGGCTTGGGACGAGAGTGAGGCAGGACAGGAGAGAGAGTCTTGGGACGAGAGTCAGGCTGGACAGGAGAGAGAGGCTTGGGACTTGGGACGGAAGTCAGGCAGGACAGGAGAGAAAGGCTTGTGACGAGAGTCAGGTAGGACAGGAGAGAGAGGCCTGTGACGAGAGTCAGGCAGGACACTAGAGAGACACTTGGGGCGAGAGTGAGGCTGGACAAATGAAAGAGTTTGGGATGAGAGTGAGGATAGACAGGAGGAAGAGGTTTGGGACGAGAGTCAGGTAGGACAGGATAGAGATGCTTGGAAGTAGAGTCAGATCAGATAGGAGAGAGAGGCTAGGGAGTAGAGTCAGGCAGAATAAGAGAGAGAGGCTTTGGACGAGAGTCAGGCAGGAAAGGAGAGAGAAGCTTAGGACGAGAGGCAGGTGGGACAGGAGAGGGAGGCTTGGGACGAGAGTAAGGTAGGATAGGAGAGAGAAGCTTGTACAGAGAGTGATGTTAGACAGGAGAGAGAGGTTTGGGACGAGATTGAGGCTGGACAAGAGAGAGAGGCTTGGATAGAGTGTCAGGCTAGAGAGGAGAGAGAGGCTTGGATAGAGAGTCAGGCTAGAGTAGGAGAGAGAGTCTTGGGACGAGAGACAGGCAGGACAAGAGAGAGAAGCTTAGAACGAGACTCAAGCAGGCAGAAGAGAGTGGATTGGGACAAGAGGCAGGCAGGACAGAAGAGAGAGGCTTGGCACGAGAGTCAGGCAGGACAGGAGAGAGAGGCTTGGGACGAGAGTCAGGCTGGACTGGAGAGAGAAGCTTAGGACGAAAGTCAGGCTGGACAGGAGAGAGAGGCTGGGGACGAGAGTAAGGCAGGACAGGAGATAGGGGCTTGTATAGAGAGTGAGGCTAGACAGGAGAGAGAGGCTATGGACTAGAGTCAGGCTGGAAAGGAGAGAGAGGCTTGGGAAGAGAGTCAGGTAAGATAGGAGATAGAGGATTTGGACGAGAGACCGGTAGGACAGGAGAGAAAGGCTTGGGATGATGGTCAGGCTGGACAGGAGAGAGAGGCTTTTGGTGAGAGTCAGGCTGGACAGGAGAAAGAGGCTTAGGACGAGAGTCAGAAAGGATAGGAGAGAGGGACTTGGGACGAGAGTCAGGCTGGACAGGATCCAGAGGCTTAGGTCGAAAGTCAAGTTAGACAGGATAGAGATGCTTGGGACGAGAGTCAGGCCAGACAGGAGAGAGAGGCTCAGGACGAGAGACAGGTAGGAGAGGAGAGAGAGGCATGGGATGAGAGTCAGGCCGGACATGAGAGAGAGGCTTGGGAGGAGAGTCAGTTAGGACAGGGCAGAGAGGCTTGGGACGAGAATCAGGTAGGACAGGGGAGAGAGGCCTGGGACGAGAGTCAGGCAGGACAGGAGAGAGAGGCTTGGGACGAGACTCAGGCTGGACAAAAGAAAGAGTTTGGGATGAGAGTGAGGGTAGGCAGGAAGAGGTTTGGGACGTGCGTTAGGTAGGAGAGGAGAGAGAGGATTGGGACAAGATCCAGGCTGGACAGGAGGGAGAGGCTTAGGACGAGAGTTAGGCAGGATAGGAGAGAGAGGCTTGGGACGAGATTTAGGCAGGACAGGAGATAGAGGCTTTGGACGAGAGTCATGTAGAACAGGAGAGAGATGCTTGGGACAAAAGTCAGATCAGACAGAAAAGACAGGCTTGGTACAAGAGTGAGGCAGGACAGGAGAGAGAGGCTTAGGACGAGAGTCAGGCAGGACAGAAGAGAGAGGCTTGGGACGAGAGTCAGCTAGACAGGAGACAGAGGCTTCAGACGAGAGTCATTTCAGACAGGAGGTAGAGGCTTGGGACGAGAGTCAGGCAGGACAGGAGAGAGAAGCTTCGGCCGAGAGTCAGGCTGGACAATAGAGAGAGGTTTGTGAAGAGAGTCAGGCTAGACAGGAGAGAGAGGCTTAGGACGAGAGTCAAGTAAGACAGGAGAGAGATGCTTGGGACGTAAGTCATATCAGACAGAAAAGACTGGCTTGGGACGAGAGTGAGGCAGGACAGGAGAGAGAGTCTTGGGACGAGAGTCAGGCTGGACAGGAGAAAGAGGCTTGGGACTTGGGACGAGAGTCAGGCAGGACAGGAGAGAAAGGCTTTTGACGAGAGTCAGGTAGGATAGGATAGAGAGGCCTGGGACGAGAGTCAGGCAGGACATTAGAGAGACACTTGGGGCGAGAGTGAGGCTGGACAAAACAAAGAGGTTGGATGAGAGTGAGGATTGACAGGAGGAAGAGGTTTGTGACGAGAGTCAGGTAGGACAGGAAAGAGATGCTTGGAATTAGAGTCAGATCAGATAGGAGAGAGAGGCTTGGGACGAGAGTCAGGCAGGATAGGAGAGAGAGGCTTTGGACGAGAGTCAGGCAGGAAAGGAGAGAGAAGCTTAGGACGAGAGTCAGGTAGGACAGGAGAGAGAGGCTTGGGACGAGAGTAAGGCAGGACAGGAGAGAGAGGCTTGTACAGGGAGTGAGGCTAGACAGGAGAGGCTTGGGACGAGAGTCAGGCAGGAAAGGAGAGAGAAGCTTGGGACTTGGGACGGGAGTCAGGCAGGACAGGAGAGAGAGGCTTGTGACGAGAGTCAAGTAGGACAAGAGAGAGAGGCCTTGGACGAGAGTCAGGCAAGACATTAAAGAGACACCTGGGGCGAGAGTGAGGCTGGACAAAAGAAAGAGGTTGGGATGAGAGTGAGGATAGACAGGAGGAAGAGGTTTGGAACGAGAGTTAGGTAGGACAGGAAAGAGATGCTTGGGAGTAGAGTCAGATCAGATAGGAGAGAGAGGCTTGGGACGAGAGTCAGGCAGGATAGGAGAGAGAGGCTTAGGACGAGAGTCAGGCTGGAAAAGAGAGAGAAGCTTAGGACGAGAGTCTGGTAGGACAGGAGAGAGAGGCTGGGGACGAGAGTAAGGCAGGACAGGAGATTGAAGCTTGTACAGAGAGTGAGGCTAGACAGGAGAGAGAGGTTTGGGACGAGAGTCAGGCAGGACAGGAGAGGGAAGCTTGGGACTAGAGTCAGGCTGGACAGGAGATAGAGGCTTGGGGAGAGAGTCAGGTAAGACAGGAGATAGAGGCTTTGGACTAGTCAGATCAGACAGGAGAGAGATCCTTGGGACGAGAGTAAGGCAGGACAGGAGAGAGAAGCCTTTGAACGAGACTCAAGCAGGCAGGAGAGAGAGGCTGGGGACGAGTGTCAGGCAGGACAGGAGAGAGAAGCTTGGGACGAGAGTCATGCTGGACAGGAGAGAGAGGCTTGGGAAGAGAGTCAGGTAAGACAGGAGATAGAGGCTTTGGACGAAATTCAGGCAGGACAGGAGATAGAAGCTTGGGACGAGAGTGAGGCCGGAAAGGAGAGAGAGGCATGGGACGAGAGTCAGGCATGAAAGGAGAGAGATGCTTGGGATGAGAGTCAGGCTGGACAAAAGAGAGAGGATTGTTACGAGAGTGAGGCAAGACAGGAGGAAGAGGCTTGGGACGAAAGTCAGGCTGGACAGGAGAGAGAGTCTTGGGACGAGAGTCAGGATGGACAGGAGAGAGAAGCTAGGGACTAGAGTCAGGATGGACAGGAGATAGAGGCTTGGGACGAGAGTCAGGTAAGACAGGAGATAGAGGCTTGGGACGAGAGTCAGATTAGATAGGAGAGAGAGACTTGGGACGATGGTCAGGCTGGAAAGGAGAGAGAGTCTTGTGACGAGTCAGGCTGGACAGGAGAGAAAGACTTGGGATGAGAGTCAGAAAGGACAGGAGAGAGAGGCTTGGGACGAGAGTCAGGTTGGACTGGATACAGGGGCTTAGGACGAAAGTCAAGTTAGACAGTAGAGAGATTCGTGGGACGAGAGTCAGGCCAGACAGGAGAGAGATGCTTGGGACGAGAGACAAGTAGGACAGGAGAGAGAGGCATAGGACGAGAGTCAGGCTGGACATGAGAGAGAGGCCTGGGACGAGGGTCATTTAGGACAGGTGAGAGAGAGGCTTGGGACGAGAATCGGGTAGGACAGGAGAGAGAGGCCTGGGACGAGAGTGAAGCAGGAAAGGAGAGAGAGATTTGGACGAGAGTGAGGCTGGACAAAAGAAAGAGTCTGGGATGAGAGTGAGGCTAGACAGTAGGAGGAGGTTTGGGACGAGAGTCAGGAAGGGGAGGAGAGAGAGGATTGGGACGAGAGTCAGGCTGGACAGGAGAGGCTTGGGACGAGAGTCAGGCAGGACAGGAGAGAGAGGCATGGGACGAGAGTCAGGCAGGACAGTAGATAGAGGCTTTGGACGAGAGACAAGTAGGACAGGAGAGATATGCTTGGGACAAAAGTCAGATCAGATAGAAAAGACGGACTTGGGACGAGAGTCAAGTAGGACAGGAGATAGAGGCTTTGGACGAGAGTCAAGTAGAGCAGGAGAGAGATGCTTGGGACAAAAGTCAGATCATACAGAAATGACAGGCTTGGTACGAGAGTGAGGCAGGACAGGAGAGAGAGGCTTGCGACGAGAGTCAGGCAGGAGAGGAGAGAGAGGATTAGGACGAGAGTCAGGTAGGACTGGAGAGAGAAGCTTGGGACAAGAGTCAGGCTGGACAGGAGAGAGAGGTTTGGGAAGAGAGTTAGGTAAGACAGGAGATAGAGGCTTTGGAAGAGATTCAGGCAGGACAGGAGATAGAAGCTTGGGACGAGAGTCAGGCCGGAAAGGAGTGAGAGGCTTGGGACGAGATTCAGGCATGAGAAGAGAGAGATGCTTGGAACGAGAGTCAGGCTGGACAAAAGAGAGAGGCTTGTTACGAGAGTGAGGCTAGACAGGAGGTAGAGGCTTGGGACGAGAGTCAGGCTGGACAGGAGAGAGAAGCTTGGGACTAGAGTCAGGATGGACAGGAGAAAGAGGCTTGGGACGAGAGTCAGGTAAGACAGGAGATAGAGGCTTGGGACCAGAGTCAGATCAGATAGGAGAGAGAGGCTTGGGACGATGGTCAGGCTGGACAGGAGAGAGTGCTTGTGACGAGTCAGGCTGGACAGGAGAGAAAGGCTTGGGATGAGAGTCAGAAAGGACAGTAGAGAGAGGCTTCGGACGAGAGTCAGGCTGGACAGGATAAAGGGGCTAAGGACGAAAGTCAAGTTAGACAGGAGAGAGATGAGTGGGACGAGAGTCAGGCCAGACAGGAGAGAGATGCTTGGGACAAGAGACAGGTAGGACAGGAGAGAGGCATAGGACAAGAGTCAGGCTGGACAAGAAAGAGAGTCTTGGGACGAGAGTCAGGTAGGACAGGAGAGAGATGCTTGGGACGAGAATCAGGTAGGACAAGAGAGAGAGGCCTGGGACGAGAGTCAGGCAGGACAGGAGAGAGAGATTTGGGGACGAGAGTGAGGCTGGACAAAAGAAAGAGTTTGGGATGAGAGTGAGGCTAGACAGGAGGATGATGTTTGGAACGAGAGTCAGGTAGGAGAGGAGAGAGAGGATTGTGACGAGAGTCAGGCTGGACAGGAAAGAGAGGCCTGGGACGAGAGTCATGCAGGACAAGAGAGAGAGATTAGGACGAGAGTCAGGCTGGACAAAAGAAAAAGGTTGGGATGAGAGTGAGGCTAGGTAGGAGGAAGAGGTTTGGGACGTGAGTCAGGCAGGAGACGAGAGAGAGTCTTGGGACAAGAGTCAGGCTGGACAGGAGAGAGAGGCTTAGGACGATAGTGAGACAGGACAGGAGAGAGAGGCTTGGGACGAGAGTCAGGCAGGACAGGAGATAGAGGCTTTGGACGAGAGTCAAGTAGAACAGGAGAGAGATGTTTGGGACAAAAGTCAGATCAGACAGAAAAGACAAAGGATTGCTACGAGAGTGAGGCAGGACAGGAGAGAGAGGATTGGGACGAGAGTCAGATCAGACAGGAGAGGCTTGGGACGAGAGTCAGGCTAGAGAGGAGATAGAGGCTTCAGACGAGAGTCAGTTCAGACAGGAGATAGAGGCTTGGGACGAGAGTCAGCCAGGACTGGAGAGAGAAGCTTCGGCAGAGAGTCAGGCTGGACAATAGAGAGAGGTTTGGCAGGACAGGCAGGACAGGAGATTGAAGCTTGTACAGAGAGTGAGGCTAGACAGGAGAGAGAGGCTTGGGACGAGAGTCAGGCAGGACAGGAGAGGGAAGCTTGGGCCTAGAGTCAGGCTGGACAGGAGATAGAGGCTTGGGAAGAGAGTCAGGTAAGACAAGAGATAGAGGCTTTGTACTAGTCAGATCAGACAGGAGAGAGATCCTTGGGACGAGAGTAAGGCAGGACAGGAGAGAGAAGCCTTTGAATGAGACTCAAGCAGGCAGGAGAGAGAGGCTGGGGACGAGTGTCAGGCAGGACAGGAGAGAGAAGCTTGGGACGAGAGTCAGACTGGACAGGAGAGAGAGGCTTGGGAAGAGAGTCAGGTAAGACAGGAGATAGAGGCTTTGGACGAAATTCAGGCAGGACAGGAGATAGAAGCTAGGGACGAGAGTGAGGCCGGAAAGGAGAGAGAGGCATGGGACGAGAGTCAGGCATGAAAGGAGAGAGATGCTTGGGATGAGAGTCAGGCTGGACAAAAGAGAGAGGATTGTTACGAGAGTGAGGCAAGACAGGAGGAAGAGGCTTGGGACGAAAGTCAGGCTGGACAGGGGAGAGAGAGTCTTGGGACGAGAGTCAGGATGGACTGGAGAGAGAAGCTAGGGACTAGAGTCAGGATGGACAGGAGATAGAGGCTTGGGACGAGAGTCAGGTAAGACAGGAGATAGAGGCTTGGGACCAGAGTCAGATTAGATAGGAGAGAGAGACTTGGGGCGATGGTCAGGCTGGAAAGGAGAGAGAGTCTTGTGACGAGTCAGGCTGGACAGGAGAGAAAGGCTTGGGACGAGAGTCAGGCTGGACTGGATAGAGGGGCTTAGGACGAAAGTCAAGTTAGACAGTAGAGAGATTCGTGGGACGAGAGTCAGGCCATACAGGAGAGAGAGGCTTGGGACGAGAGACAGGTAGGACAGGAGAGAGAGGCATAGGACGAGAGTCAGGCTGGACATGAGAGAGAGGCTTGGGACGAGGGTCAGGTAGGACAGGTGAGAGAGAGGCTTGGGACGAGAATCAGGTAGGACAGGAGAGAGAGGCCTGGGACGAGAGTGAAGCAGGAAAGGAGAGAGAGATTTGGACGAGAGTGAGGCTGGAGAAAAGAAAGAGTCTGGGATGAGAGTGAGGCTAGACAGTAGGAGGAGTCTGGGACGAGAGTCAGGAAGGAGAGGAGAGAGAGGATTGGGACGAGAGTCAGGCTGAACAGGAGAGGCCTGGGACGAGAGTCAGACAGGACAGGAGAGAGAGTCATGGGACGAGAGTCAGGCAGGACAGTAGATAGAGGCTTGGGACGAGAGACAAGTAGGACAGGAGAGATATGCTTGGGACAAAAGTCAGATCAGACAGAAAAGACGGACTTGGGTCAGGAGTCAGGCAGGACAGGAGATAGAGGCTTTGGACGAGAGTCAAGTAGAGCAGGGGAGAGATGCTTGGGACAAAAGTCAGATCATACAGAAATGACAGGCTTGGTACGAGAGTGAGGCAGGACAGGAGAGAGAGGCTTGCGACGAGAGTCAGGTAGGACAGGAGAGAGAGGCTCGGGACGAGAGTCAGATCAGACAGGAGAGAGAGGCTTGGGACGAGAGTTAGGCTGGACAGGAGAGAGAGAAATTGGGACTTGGGACGGGAGTCAGGCAGGACATCAGAGAGAGGCTTTTGACGAGAGTCAGGTAGGACAGGAGAGAGAGGCCTGGGACGAGAGTCAGGCAGGACACTAGAGAGACACTTGGGACGAGAGTGGGGCTGGACAAAAGAAAGAGGTTGGGATGAGAGTGAGGATAGACAGGAGGAAGAGGTTTGTGACGAGAATCAGTTAGGACAGGAAAGAGATGCTTGGGAGTAGAGTCAGATCAGATAGGAGGGAGAGGCTTGGGACGAGAGTCAGGCAGGATAGGAGAGAGAAGCTTTGGACGAGAGTCAGGCAGGACAGGAGAGAGAGGCTTGGGACGAGAGTCAGTCTGGAAAGGAGAAAGAAGCTTAGGACGAGAGTCAGGTAGGACAGGAGAGAGAGGCTTGGGACGAGAGTAAGGCAGGACAGGAGAGAGAGGCTTGTACAGAGAGTGAAGCTAGACAGGAGAGAGAGGTTTTGGACGAGAGTGACTCTGGACAAGAGAGAGAGGCTTGGGACGAGAGTCAGGCATGACAGGAGAGAGACGCTTGGGACTAGGGGCAGGCTGGACAGGAGAGAGAGGCTTGGGAAGAGAGTCAGGTAAGACAGGAGATAGAGGCTTTGGATGAGAGTCAGATCAGACAGTATAGAGATCCTTGGGACGAGAGTCAGGCAGGACAGGAGAGAGAAGCTTAGAACGAGACTCAAGAAGGCAGGAGAAAGAGGCTTGGGACGGGAGGCAGGCA
Source organism: Panulirus ornatus (assembly GCF_036320965.1). NCBI lineage: Eukaryota > Metazoa > Arthropoda > Malacostraca > Decapoda > Palinuridae > Panulirus > Panulirus ornatus. The sequence continues at coordinate 13,003,187 of NC_092235.1, forward strand.
GGACAGAAGAGAGAGGCTTGGCACGAGAGTCAGGCTGGACAGGAGAGAGGCTTTTGACGAGAGTCAGGCTGGACAGGAGAGAGAAGCTTGTGAAGAGAGTCAGGTAAGACAGGAGATAGATGCTTTGGACGAGAGTCAGATCAGACAGGAGAGAGAGGCTTGGGACGATGGTCTGGCTGGACAGGAGAGAGAGGCTTGGGACGATGGTCAGGCTGGACAAGAGAGAGAGGCTTGTGACGAGAGTCAGGCTGGACAGGAGAGAGAAGCTTGGGACGAGAGTCAGGCTGGACAGGAGAGGGATGCTTGGGACGAGAGTCTGGCTGGTCAGCATACAGGTGCTTAGGACGAAAGTCAAGTTAGACAGGAGAGAGATGCTTGGGACGAGATTTAATTCAGACAGGAGAGAGAGGCTTGGGACGAGGGACATGTAGAAGAGGAGAGAGAGGCATGGTATGAGTGTCAGGCTGGACATGAGAGAGAGGCTTGGGAGGAGAGTCAGGTAGGACAGGAGAGAGAGGCTTGGGAGGAGATTCAGGTAGGACAGGAGAGAGAGGCCTGAGACGAGAGTCAGGCAGGACAGGAGAGTTGGATTGGGAAGAGAGTAAGGCTGGACAAAAGTTAGAGGTTGGGATGAGTTTGAGGCTAGACAGGAGGAAGAGGTTTGTGACGAGAGTCAGGTAGGAGAGGAGAGAGAGGATTGGGACGAGAGTCAGGCTAGATAGGAGAGAGAGGCTTGGGACGAGAGTCAGGTAGGACAGGAGAGAGAGGCTTGGGACGAGAGTAAGGCAGGACAGGAGATAGAGGCTTTTGACGAGAGTCAAGTAGAACAGGAGAGAAATGCTTGGGACAAAAGTCAGATCAGACAGATAGACACTCTTCGGACGAGAGTAAGGCAGGACAAGAAAGAGAGGCTTGGGACGAGAGTCAGGCAGGACAGAATAGAGAAGCTTGGGACGAGAGTCAGGCAGGACAGGAGAGAGAGATTTGGACGAGAGTGAGGCTGGACAAAAGAAAGAGTTTGGGATGAGAGTGAGGCTAGACAGTAGGAAGAGGTTTGGGACGAGAGTCAGGAAGGAGAGGAGAGAGAGGATTGGGACGAGAGTCAGGCTGAACAAGAGAGGCCTGGGACGAGAATCAGGCAGGACAGGAGAGAGAGGCATGGGGCGAGAATCAGGCAGGACAGTAGATAGAGGATTTGGACGAGAGTCAAGTAGAACAGGAGAGATATGCTTGGGACAAAAGTCAGATCAGACAGAAAAGACGGACTTGGGACGAAAGTCAGGCAGGACAGGAGATAGAGGCTTTGGACGAGAGTCAAGTAGAGCAGGAGAGAGATGCTTGGGACAAAAGTCAGATCATACAGAAATGGCAGGCTTGGTACGAGAGTGAGGCAGGACAGGAGAGAGAGGCTTGCGACGAGAGTCAGGCAGGAGAGGAGAGAGAGGCTTGGGACGAGAGTCAGATCAGACAGGAGAGAGAGGCTTACGAGAGTCAGGCTAGACAGGAGACAGAGGCTTCAGACGATAGTCATTTCAGAAGGGTGAGAGAGGCTTGGGACGAGAGTCAGGCAGGACAGGAGAGAGAAGCTTCGGTCGAGAGTCATGCTGGAGAATAGAGAGAGGTTTGTGAAGAGAGTCAGGATAGATAGGAGAGAGAAGCCTGAGACGAGAGTCAAGTAGGACAGGAGAGAGATGCTTAGGACGCAAGTCAGATCAGACAGAAAAGATAGGCTTGGGACGAGAGTGAGGGAGGACAGGAGAGAGTCTTCGGACGAGAGTCAGGCTGGACAGGAGAGAGAGAAATTGGGACTTGGGACGGGAGTCAGGTAGGACATCAGAGAGAGGCTTTTGACGAGATTCAGGTAGGACAGGAGAGAGAGGCCTGGGACGAGAGTCAGGCAGGACACTAGAGAGACACTTGGGACGAGAGTGAGGCTGGACAAAAGAAAGAGGTTGGGATGAGAGTGAGGATAGACAGGAGGAAGAGGTTTGGGACGAGAGTCAGGTAGGACAGGAAAGAGATGCTTAGGAGTCGAGTCAGATCAGATAGGAGGGAGAGGCTTGGGACGAGAGTCAGGCAGGATATGAGAGAGAGGCTTTGGACGAGAGTCAGGCAGGACAGGAGAGAGAGGCTTGGGACGAGAGTCAGGCTGGAACGGAGAGAGAAGCTTAGGACGAGAGTCAGGTAGGACAGGAGAGAGAGGCTTGGGACGAGAGTAAGGCAGGACAGGAGAGAGAGGCTTGTACAGAGAGTGAAGCTAGACAGGAGAGGGAGGTTTTGGACGAGAGTGACTCTGGACAAGAGGGAAAGGCTTGGAACGAGAGTCAGGCATGTCTGGAGAGAGAAGCTTGGGACTAGAGGCAGGCTGGACAGGAGGGAGAGGCTTGGGAAGAGAGTCAGGTAAGACAGGAGATAGAGGCTTTGGATGAGAGTCAGATCAGACAGTAGAGAGATCCTTGGGACGAGAGTCAGGCAGGACAGGAGAGAGAAGCTTAGAACGAGACTCAAGAAGGCAGGAGAGGCTTGGGACGAGAGGCAGGCAGGACAGAAGAGAGAGGCTTGGCACGAGAGTCAGGCTGGACAGGAGAGAGGCTTTTGACGAGAGTCAGGCTGGACAGGAGAGAGAAGCTTGGGAAGAGAGTCATGTAAGACAGGAGATAGATGCTTTGGACGAGAGTCAGATCAGACAAGAGAGAGAGGCTTGGGACGATGGTCAGGCTGGACATGAGAGAGAGGCTTGTGACGAGAGTCAGGCTGGACAGGAGAGAGAGGCTTGGTACGAGAGTCAGGCTGGACAGGAGAGGGATGCTTGGGACGAGAGTCTGGCTGGTCAGGATACAGGTGCTTAGGACGAAAGTCAAGTTAGAGAGGAGAGAGATGCTTCGGACGAGATTCAATTCAGACAGGAGAGAGAGGCTTGGGACGGGGGACATGTAGGAGAGGAGAGAGAGGCATGGTATGAGTGTCAGGCTGGACATGGGAGAGAGGCTTGGGAGGAGAGTCAGGTAGGACAGGAGAGAGAGGCTTGGGACGAGATTCAGGTAGGACAGGAGAGAGAGGCCTGAGACGAGAGTCAGGCAGGACAGGAGAGTGAGATTGGGAAAAGAGTAATGCTGGACAAAAGTTAGAGGTTGTGATGAGTGTGAGGCTAGACAGGAGGAAGAGGTTTGTGACGAGAGTCAGGTAGGAGAGGAGAGAGATAGGATTAGGGCGAGAGTCAGGCTAGATAGGAAAGAGAGGCTTGGGACGAGAGTCAGGTAGGACAGGAGAGAGAGGCTTGGGACGAGAGTCAGGCTGGACAGGAGAGAGAGAGTCTTGGGACGAGAGTCAGGATGGACAGGAGAGAGAAGCTTGGGACTAGAGTCAGGATGGACAGGAGATAGAGGCTTGGGACCAGAGTCAGATCAGATAGGAGAGAGAGGCTTGGGACGATGGTCAGGCTGGAAAGGAGAGAGAGTCTTGTGACGAGTCAGGCTGGACAGGAGAGAAAGGTTTGGGATGAGAGTCAGAAAGGACAGGAGAGAGAGGCTTGGGACGAGAGTCAGGCTGGACTGGATACAGGGGCTTAGGACGAAAGTCGAGTTAGACAGTAGAGAGATTCGTGGGACGAGAGTCAGGCCAGACAGGAGAGAGAGGCTTGGGACTAGAGACAGGTAGGACAGGAGAGAGAGGCATAGGACGAGAGTCAGGCTGGACATGAGAGAGAGGCTTGGGACGAGGGTCAGGTAGGACAGGTGAGAGAGAGGCTTGGGACGAGAATCAGGTAGGACAGGAGAGAGAGGCCTGGGACGAGAGTGAAGCAGGAAAGGAGAGAGATTTGGACGAGAGTGAGGCTGGACAAAAGAAAGAGTCTGGGATGAGAGTGAGGCTAGACAGTAGGAAGAGGTTTAAGGCCGAGAGTCAGGAAGGAGAGGAGAGAGAGGATTGGGACGAGAGTCAGGCTGGACAGGAGAGGCCTGGGACGAGAGTCAGGCAGGACAGGAGAGAGAGGCATGGGACGAGAGTCAGGCAGGACGGTAGATAGAGGCTTTGGACGAGAGACAAGTAGGACAGGAGAGATATGCTTGGGACAAAAGTCAGATCAGACAGAAAAGACGGACTTGGGACGAGAGTCAGGCAGGACAGGAGATAGAGGCTTTGGACGAGAGTCAAGTAGAGCAGGAGAGAGATGCTTGGGACAAAAGTCAGATCATTCAGAAATGACAGGCTTGGTACGAGAGTGAGGCAGGACAGGAGAGAGAGGCTTGCGACGAGAGTCAGGCAGGAGAGGAGAGAGAGGCTTGGGACGAGAGTCAGATCAGACAGGAGAGAGAGGCTTGGGACGAGAGTCAGGCTAGACAGGAGACAGAGGCTTCAGACGATAGTCATTTCAGAAGGGTGAGAGAGGATTGGGACGAGAGTCAGGCAGGACAGGAGAGAGAAGCTTCGGTCGAGAGTCAGGCTGGAGAATAGAGAGAGGTTTGTGAAGAGAGTCAGGCTAGATAGGAGAGAGAGGCCTGAGACGAGAGTCAAGTAGGACAGGAGAGAGATGCTTAGGACGCAAGTCAGATCAGATAGAAAAGATAGGCTTGGGACGAGAGTGAGGCAGGACAGGAGAGAGTCTTGGGACGAGAGTCAGGCTGGAAAGGAGAGAGAGAAATTGGGACTTGGGACGGGAGTCAGGCAGGACATCAGAGAGAGGCTTTTGACGAGAGTCAGGTAGGACAGGAGAGAGAGGCCTGGGACGAGAGTCAGGCAGGACACTAGAGAGACACTTGGGACGAGAGTGAGGCTGGACAAAAGAAAGAGGTTGGGATGAGAGTGAGGATAGACAGGAGGAAGAGGTTTGGGACGATAGTCAGGTAGGAGAGGAAAGAGATGCTTGGGAGTAGAGTCAGATCAGATAGGAGGGAGAGGCTTGGGACGAGAGTCAGGCAGGATAGGAGAGAGAAGCTTTGGACGAGAGTCAGGCAGGACAGGAGAGAGAGGCTTGGGACGAGAGTCAGTCTGGAAAGGAGAAAGAAGCTTAGGACGAGAGTCAGGTAGGACAGGAGAGAGAGGCTTGGGGCGAGAGTAAGGCAGGACAGGAGAGAGAGGCTTGTACAGAGAGTGAAGCTAGACAGGAGAGGGAGGTTTTGGACGAGAGTGACTCTGGACAAGAGAGAGAGGCTTGGGACGAGAGTCAGGCATGACAGGAGAGAGAAGCTTGGGACTAGAGGCAGGCTGGACAGGAGAGAGAGGCTTGGAAAGAGAGTCAGGTAAGACAGGAGATAGAGGCTTTGGATGAGAGTCAGATCAGACAGTAGAGAGATCTTTGGGACGAGAGTCAGCCAGGACAGGAGAGAGAAGCTTAGAACGAGACTCAAGAAGGCAGGAGAGAGAGGCTTGGGACGAGAGGCAGGCAGGACAGAAGAGAGAGGCTTGGCACGAGAGTCAGGCTGGACAGGAGAGAGGCTTTTGACGAGAGTCAGGCTGGACAGGAGAGAGAAGCTTGGGAAGAGAGTCAGGTAAGACAGGAGATAGATGCTTTGGACGAGAGTCAGATCAGACAGGAGAGAGAGGCTTGGGACGATGGCCAGGCTGGACAGGAGAGAGAGGCTTGGGACGATGGTCAGGCTGGACATGAGAGAGAGGCTTGTGACGAGAGTTAGGCCGGACAGGAGAGAGAGGTTTGGTACGAGAGTCAGGCTGGACAGGAGAGGGATGCTTGGGACGAGAGTCTGGCTGGTCAGGATACAGGTGCTTAGGACGAAAGTCAAGTTAGACAGGAGAGAGATGCTTGGGACGAGATTTAATTCAGACAGGAGAGAGAGGCTTGGGACGGGGAACATGTAGGAGAGGAGAGAGAGGCATGGTATGAGTGTCAGGCTGGACATGGGAGAGAGGCTTGGGAGGAGAGTCAGGTAGGACAGGAGAGAGAGGCTTGGGAGAAGATTCAGGTAGGACAGGAGAGAGAGGCCTGAGACGAGAGTCAGGCAGGACAGGAGAGAGAGGCATGGGACGAGAGTCAGGCAGGACAGGAGATAGAGGTTTTGGACGAGAGTTAAGTAGAACAGGAGAGAGATGCTTGGGACAAAAGTCAGATCAGACAGAATAGACGGGCATGAGACGAGAGTGAGGCAGGACAGGAGAGAGAGGCTTGGGACGAGAGTTAGGCAGGAAAGGAGATAGAGGCTTTGGACGATAGTCAAGTAGAGCAGAGAGAGATGCTTGGGACAAAAGTCAGATCAGACAGAAAAGACAGGATACAGGAGCTTAGGACGAGAGTCAAGTTAGACAGGGGAGAGATGCATGGGACGAGAGTCAGACCAGACAGGAGAGAGAGGCTTGGGACGAGAGACAGGTAGGACAGGAGAGAGAGGCATAGGACGAGAGTCAGGCTGGACATGAGAGAGAGGCTTGGGACGAGAGTCAGGTAGGACAGGAGAGAGAGGCTTGCGACGAGAGTCAGGCAGGAGAGGAGAGAGAGGCTTGGGATGAGAGTCAGATCAGACAGGAGAGAGATGCTTGGGACGAGAGTCAGGCTAGACAGGAGACAGAGACTTCAGACGAGAGTCATTTCAGACAGGAGAGATAGGCTTGGGACGAGAGTCAGGCAGGACAGGAGAGAAAAGCTTAGTCCGGGATTCGGGCTGGACAATAGAGAGAGGTTTGTGAAGAGAGTCAGGCTAGACAGGAGAGAGAGGCTTGGGACGAGAGTCAAGTAGGACAGGAGAGAGATGCTTGGGACGAATGTCAGATCAGACAGAAAAGACAGGCTTGGGACAAGAGTGAGGCAGGACAGGAGAGAGATTCTTGGGACGAGAGTCAGGCTGGTCAGGAGAGAGAGGCTTGGGACTTGGGACGGGATTCAGGCAGGACAGGAGAGAGAGGCTTGTGACTAGAGTCAGGTAGGACAGGAGAGAGAGGCCTGGGACGAGAGTCAGGCAGGACACTAGATAGACACTTGGGACGAGAGTGAGGCTGGACAAAAGAAAGAGGTTGAGATGAGAGTGAGGATAGACAGGAGGAAGAGGATTGGGACGAGAGTCAGGTGGGACAGGAAAGAGATGCTTGGGAGTAGAGTCAGATCAGATAGGAGGGAGAGGCTTGGGACGAGAGTCAGGCAGGATAGGAGAGAGAGGCTTGGGACGAGAGTCATGCTGGAAAGGAGAGAGAAGCTTAGGACGAGAGTCAGGTAGGACAGGAGAGAGAGGCTGGGGACGAGAGTAAGACAGGACAGGAGAGAGAGGCTTATATAGAGAGTGAGGCTAGGTAGGAGAGAGAGGTTTTGGACGAGATTGACTCTGTACAAGAGAGAGAGGCTTGGGACGAGAGTCAGGCAAGACAGAGGAGAGAAGCTTGGGACTAGAGTCAGACTGGACAGGAGAGAGAGGCTTGGGAAGAGAGTCAGGGAAGACAGGAGATAGAGGCTTTGGACGAGAGTCAGATCAAACAAGAGAGAGATCCTTGGGTCGAGAGTCAGGCAGGACAGGAGAGAGAAGCTTAGAACGAGACTCAAGCAGGCAGGGGAGAGAGGCTTGGGACGAGAGGCAGGCAGGACAGAAGAGAGATGCTTGGTACGAGAGTCAGGCTGGACAGGAGAGAGAGGCTGGGGACGAGAGTAAGGCAGTACAGGAGAGAGAGGCTTGGGACGAGAGTCAGGCAGGACAGGAGATAGAGACTTTGGACGAGAGTCGAGTAGAACAGGAGAGAGAAGCTTGGGACAAAAGTCAGATCAGACAGAAAAGACAGGCTTGGGACGAGGCTAGAGAGGAGAGAGAGGCTTGGGACGAGAGACAGGTATGACAGGAGAGAGAACCTTGGGACTAGTGTCAGGCTGGACAGGACAGAGAAGCTTGGGAAGAGAGTCAGGTAAGACAGGAGATAGAGGCTTTGGACGAAAGTCAGATTAGACAGGAGAGAGAGGCTTGGGACGAGGGTCAGGCTGGACAGGAGAGAGAGGCTTGGGACGATGGTCAGGCTGGACAGGAGAGAGAGGCTTATGACAAGAGTCAGGCTGGACAGGAGATAGAGGCTCGGAACGAGAGTCAGGCTGGACAGGAGAGAGAGGCTTGCGACGAGAGTCAGGCTGGACAGGATACAGGGCTTAGGACGAAAGTCAAGTTAGACAAGAGAAAGATGCTTGGTACGAGAGTCAAGTCAGACAGGAGAGAGAGGCTTGGGACGAGGGACAGGTAGGAGAGGAGAGAGAGGCATGGTATGAGAGTCAGGTTGGACATGAGAGAGAGGCTTGGGAGGAGAGTCAGGTAGGACAGGAGAGAGAGGCTTGGGACGAGATTCAGGTAGGACAGGAGAGAGAGGCCTGGGACGAGAGTCAGGCTGGACAGGAGAGAGAGATTAGGAAGAGTGTAAGGCTGGACAAAAGTAAGAGGTTGGGATGCGAGTGAGGCTAGACAGGAGGAAGATGTTTGGGACGAGAGTCAGGTAGGAGAGGAGAAAGAGGCTTGGGACGAGAGTCAGGCAGGACAGGAGAGAGAGACTTGGGACGAAAGTCAGGCAGGACAGGAGATAGAGACTTTGGACGAGAGTCAAGTAGAACAGGAGAGAGAAGCTTTGGACAAAAGTCAGATCAGACAGAAAAGACAGGCTTGGGACGAGAGTAAGGCAAGACAGGAAAGAGTGGCTTGGGACGAGAGTCAGGCAGGACAGGAGAGGGAGGCTTCCGACGAGAGTCAGATCAGATAGGAGAGAGAGGCTTGGGTCGAGATGCAGGTAGGGCAGAAGAGAGAGGCTTGGCACGAGAGTCAGTCAGGACAGGAGAGAGAGGCTTTTGACGAGAGTCGGGCTGGACTGGAGAGAGAAGGTTAGGACGAGAGTCAGGCTGGATAGGAGAGAGAGGATGGGGACGAGAGTAAGACAGGACAGGAGAGAGAGTCTTGTATAGAGAGTGAGGCTAGACAGGAGAGAGAGGCTTGGGACTAGAGTCAGGTAGGACAGGAGAGAGAGGCCTGGGACGAGAGTCAGGCAGGACACTAGAGAGACACTTGGGACGAAAGTGAGACTGGACAAAAGAAAGAGGTTGGGATGAGATTGAAGATAGACAGGAGGAAGAGGTTTGGGACGAGAGTTAGGTATGACAGGAAAGAGATGCTTTGGAGTAGAGTCAGATCAGATAGGAGAGAGAGGCTTGGGACGAGAGTCAGGCAGGATAGGAGAGAGAGGCTTGGGACGAGAGTCAGGTAGGACAGGAGAGAGAGGCTGGAGACGAGAGTAAGCCAGGATAGGAGAGACAGGATTGTACAGAGAGTAAGGCTAGACAGGAGAGAGAGTTTTGGACGAGAGTGACTCTGGACAAGAGAGAAAGGCTTGGGACGAGAGTCAGAAAGGACAGGAGAGAGGCTTGGGACGAGAGTCAGGCTGGACAGGATACAGGGGCTTAGGACGAAAGTCAAGTTAGGCAGGAGAGAGATGCGTTGGACGAGAGTCAGATCAGACAGGACAGAGAGGCTTGGGACTAGAGACAGGTAGGACAGGCGAGAGAGGCTTAGGACGAGAGTCAGGCTGGACATGAGAGAGAGGCTTTGGACGAGAGTCAGGTAGGACAGGAGAGAGATGCTTAGGACAAAAGTCAGATCAGACAGAAAAGACGGGCTTGGGACGAGAGTGAGGCCGGGCAGGAGAGAGAGGCTTGGGACGAGAGTCAGGCAGGACAGGAGATAGATGCTTTGGACGAGAGTCAAGTAGAACATGAGAGAGATGCTTGGGACAAAAGTCAGATCAGACAGAAAAGATGGGCTTGGGACGAGAGTGAGGCAGGACAGGAAAGAGAGGCTTGCGATGAGAGTCAGGCAGGAGACGAGAGAGAGTCTTGGGACGATAGTCAGATCAGACAGGAGAGATAGGCTTGGGACGAGAGTCAGGCTAGACAGGAGACAGAGGCTTCAGATGAGAGTCATTTCAGGCAGGAGAAAGAGGTTTGGGACGAGAGTCAGGCAGGACTGGAGAGAGAAGCTTCGGCCGAGAATCAGGCTGGACAGTAGAAAGAGGTTTGTGAAGAGAGTCAGGCTAGACAGAAGAGAGAGGCTTGGAACGAGAGTCAAGTAGGACAGAGAGAGATGCTTGGGACGAATGTCAGATCAGACAGAAAAGACCGGCTTTGGACGTGAGTGAGGCAGGACAGGAGAGAGAGTCTTGGGACGAGAGTCAGGCTGGACAGGAAAAAGAGGCTTGGGACTTGGGACGGGAGTGAGGCAGGACAGGAGAGAGAGGCTTGGGACGAGAGTCAGGCATGACAGGAGAGAGAACCTTGGGACTTGGGTCAGGCTGTACAGGAGAAAGAAGCTTGGGAAGAGAGTCAGGTAAGACAGGAGATAGAGGTTTTGGACTAGAGTCAGATCAGACAGGAGAGAGAGGCTTGGGGCTAGAGTCAGGCTGTACAGGGGAGAGAAGTTTGGGAAGAGAGTCAAGTAAGAAAGGAGATAGAGGCTTTGGACGAGAGTCAGATCAGACAGGAGAGAGAGGCTTGGGACGATTGTCAGGCTGGACAGGATAGAGAGGCTTGGGACGATGGTCAGGCTGGACGGGAGAGAGAGGCTTGTTACAAGAGTCAGGCTGGACAGGAGAGAGAGAGGCTTGGGACGAGAGTCAGGCTGGACAGGAGAGAGAAGATCGGGACGAGAGTCAGGCTGGACAGGATACAGGGGCTTAGGACGAAAGTCAAGTTAGCCAGGAGAGAGATGCTTGGGACGAGAGTCAAGTCAGACCGGAGAGAGAGGCTTGGGATGTGGACAGATAGGAGAGGAGAGAGAGGCATGGTATGAGAGTCAGGCTGGACATGAGAGAGAGGCTTGGGAGGAGAGTCAGGTAGGACAGGAGAGAGGCTTGGGACGAGAATCCGGTAGGACAGGAGAAAGAGGCCTGGGACGAGAGTCAGGTAGGACAGGAGAGAGAGATTTGGAAGAGAGTAAGGCTGGACAAAAGTAAGAGGTTGAGATGAGAGTGAGGCTATACTAGAGGAAGAGGTTTGGGACGAGAGTCAGGTAGGAGAGGAGAGAGAATTGGGACGAGAGTCAGGCTGGACAGGAGAGAGAGGCTTGGGACGATAGTCAGGCAGGACAGGAGAGAGAGGCTTGGCACTAGAGACAGGCAGAATAGGAGATTGAGTCTTTGGACGAGAGTCAAGTAAAACAGGAGAGATATGCTTGGGACAAAAGTCAGATGGGACAGAAAAGATGGGCTTGGGACAAGATTCAGGCAGGACAGGAGATAGAGGCTTTGGACGAGAGTCAAGTAGAGCAGGAGAGAGATACTCGGGACAGAAGTCAGATCAGACAGAAAAGACAGGCTTGGTACGAGAGTGAGGCAGAACAGGAGAGAGAGGCTTTCGACGAGAGTCAGGCAGGAGAAAGTAGAGAGGCTTGGGTCGAGAGTCAGATCAGACAGGAGAGAGAGGCTTGGGACGAGAGTCAAGCTAAACAGGAGACAGAGGCTTCACACGAGAGTCATTTCAGACAGGAGAGACAGGCTTGGGACGAGAGTCAGGCAGGACAGGAGAGAGAAGCTTCGGTCGAGAGTCAGGCTGGACAGGAGAGAGAGAAATTAGGACTTGGGACGGGAGTCAGGCAGGACAGGAGAGAGAGTCTTGTGACGAGAGTCAGGTAGGACACTAAAGAGGCATTGTGACGAAATTGAGGCTGGACAAAAGAAAGAGGTTGGGATGAGAGTGAGGATAGAAAGGAGGAAGAGGTTTGGGACGAGAGTCAGGCAGGACACTAGAGAGACATTGTGACGAAAGTGAGTCTGGACAAAAGAAAGAGGTTGGGATGAGAGTGAGGATAGAAAGGAGGAAGAGGTTTGGGACGAGAGTCAGGTAGGACAGGAAAGAGATGCTTGGGAGTAGAGTCAGATCAGATAGGATAGAGAGGCTTGGAACGAGAGTCAGGCAGGATAGGAGAGAGAGGCTTGGAACGAGAGTCGGGCTGGAAAGGAGAGAGAAGCTTAGGACGAGAGTCAGGTAGGTCAGGAGAGAGAGGCTGGGGACGAGAGTAAGGCAATACAGGAGAGAGAGGCTTGTACAGAGTATGGGGCTAGATAGGAGAGAGAAGTTTTGGACGAGAGTGGCTCTGGACAAGAGAGAGAGGCTTGGGACGAGAGTCAGGCAGGACAGGAGAGAGAAGCTTGGGACTAGAGTCAGGCTGGACAGGAGAGAGTTCCTTGGGACGAGAGTCAGGAAGGACAGAAGAGAGAAGCTTAGAACGAGAGTCAAGCAGGCAGGGGAGAGAGGCTTGGGACGAGAGGGAGGCAGGACAGAAGAGAGAGGCTTGGCACGAGATTCAGGCTGAACAGGAGAGAGAGGCTTGGGACGAGAGTCAGGCTGGACAGGAGAGAGAAGCTTGGGAAGAGAGTCAGGTAAGACAGGAGATAGAGGGTTTGGACGAGAGTCATATCAGACAGGAGAGAGAGGCTTGCGACGATTGTCGGGCTGGACAGGAGAGAGAGGCTAGGGACGATGGTCAGTCTGAACAGGAGAGAGAGGCTCGTAATGAAAGTCAGGCTGGAGAGGAGAGAGAGGCTTAGGACGAAAGTCAAGTTAGACAGGAGAGAGATGCTTGGGATGAGAGTCAAGTCAGACAGGAGAGAGAGGCTTGGTACGATGGACAGGTAGGAGAGGAGAGAGAGGCAGGGTATGAGAGTCAGGCTGGACATGAGAGACAGGCCTTGGAGGAGAGTCAGGTAGGACAGGAGAGAGAGGCTTGGGACGAGATTCAGTTAGGACAGGAGAGAGAGGCCTGAGACGAGAGTCAGGCAGGACAGGAGAGTGAGATTGGGAAGAGAGTAAGGCTGGACAAAAGTTAGAGGTTGGGATGAGTTTGAGGCTAGACAGGAGGAAGAGGTTTGGGACGAGAGTCAGGTAGGAGAGGAGAGAGAGGATTGGGACGAGAGTCAGGCTAGATAGGAGAGAGAGGCTTGGGACGAGAGTCAGGCAGGACAGGAGAGAGAGGCTTGGGACGAGAGTCAGGCAGGACAGGAGATAGAGGCTTGGAACGAGAGTCAGGTAGGACAGGAGATAGAGGCTTGGGACGAGAGTCAGGCAGGACAGGAGGGAGAGGCTTGGGAAGAGAGTCAGATCAGATAGGAGAGAGAGGCTTCGGACGAGAGGCAGGCTGGACAGGATACAAGGGCTTAGGACGAAAGTCAAGATAGACAGGAGAGAGATGCTTGGGAGGAGAGTCAAGTACAGAAAGGAGAGAGAGGCTTTGGACAGGGACAGGTAGGATGAGGAGAGAGAGGCAGTGTATGAGGAGTCCAGATGGACATGAGAGAGAGGCTAGGGGAGGAGAGTCAGGTAGGACAGGAGAGATGAGGCTTGGGACAAAGATTCAGGTAGGACAGGTGAGAGAGGGCCTGGGGGGATGAGAGTGAGGCTAGACAGGAGGAAGATGTTTGGGACGAGAGTCAGGTAGGAGAGGAGAGAGAGGATTGGGACGAGAGTCAGTCTAGATAAGAGAGGCTTGGGACGAGAGTCAGGCAGGACAGGAGAGAGAGGCTTGTGACGAGAGTCAGGCAGGACAGGAGATAGAGGCTTTCGACGAGAGTCAAGTACAACAGGACAGAGATGCTTGGGAGAAAAGATAGATGAGACCGAAAAGACAGGCTGGGACAAGAGTAAGGCAGGACAGGAAAGAGAGGCTTGGGACGAGAGTCAGGAAGGACAGGAGAGAGAGGCTTGGGACGAGAGTCAGATCAGATAGTAGAGAGTGGCTTCGGACGAGAGGCAGGCAGGACAGAAGAGAGAGGCTTGGCACGAGAGTCAGGAAAGGACAGGAGAGAGAGGCTTTTGACGAGAGTCAGGCTGGACTAGAGAGAGAAGGTTAGGACGAGAGTCAGGCTGGACAGAGAGAGAGGTTGGGGATGAGGGACATGTAGGAGAGGAGAGAGAGGCATGGTATGAGAGTCAGGCTGGACATGAGAGAGAAGCTTGGGAGGAGAGTCAGTTAGGACAGGAGAGAGAGGCTTGGGAGAAGAGTCAGGCAGGACAGGAGAGAGATTGGGAAGACAGTAATGTTGGACAAAAGTAAGAGGTTGGGATGAGAGTGAGGCTAGACAGGAGGAAGAGGTTTGGGACGAGAGTCAGGTAGGAGGGGAGAGAGAGAATTGGGACGAGAGTCAGGCTAGATAGGAGAGAGAGGCTTCGGACTAGAGTCAGGCAGGACAGGAGAGAGAGGCTTGTGACGAGAGTCAGGCAGGACAGGAGATAGAGGCTTTGGACGAGAGTCAAGTAGAACAGGAGAGAGATGCTTGGGACAAAAGTCAGATGAGACAGAAAAGACCGGTTTAGGACGAGAGTAAGGCAGGACAGAAAAGAGTCTTGGGACGAGAGTCAGGCAGGGCAGGAGAGATAAGCTTGGGATTAGGGTCAGGCTGGACAGGAGAGATAGGCTTGGGAAGAGAGCCGGGTAAGACAGGAGATAGAGGCTTTGGACGAGAGTCAGATCAGACAGTAGAGAGAGGCTTGGGACGGCGGTCAGGCTGGACAGGAGAGAGAGGCATGGGATGAGAGTCAGGCTGGACAGGAGAAAGAGGCTTGGGACGAGAGTCAGGCTGGACTAGAGAGAGAAGGTTAGGACGAGAGTCAGGCTGGATAGGAGAGAGAGGCTGGGGACGAGAGTAAGACAGGACAGGAGAGAGAGTCTTGTATAGAGAGTGAGGCTAGATAGGAGAGAGAGGCTTGGGACTAGTGTCGGGTAGGACAGGAGAGAGAGTCTTGGGACGAGAGTCAGGCAGGACACTAGAGAGACACTTGGGACGAGAGTGAGGCTGGACAAAAGAAAGCGGTTGGGATGAGAGTGAGGATAGACAGGAGGAAGAGGTTTGGGACGAGAGTCAGATAGGACAGGAAAGAGATGCTTGTTAGTAGAGTCAGATCAGATAGGAGAGAGAGGCTTGGGACGAGCGTCAGGCAGGACAGGAGAGAGAGGCTTGGGACGAGAGTCAGGCAGGACAGGAGAGAGAGGATCGGGACGACAGTCAGGCTGGACAGGAGAGAGACGTTACGGACGAGAGTCAGGCTGGACAGGATACAAGGGCTTAGGCGAAGGTCAAGTTTGACAGGAGAGAGATGCTTGGGACGAGAGTCAAGACAGACAGGAGAGAGAGGCTTGGGACGAGGGACAGGTAGGAGAGGAGAGAAAGGCAGGGTATGAGAGTCAGGCTGGACATGAGAGAGAGGCTTGGGAGGAAAGTCAGGTAGGACAGGAGAGAGAGGCTTGGGACAAGATTCAGGTAGGACAAGAGAGAGAGGCTAGGGACGAGAGTCAGGCAGGACAGGAGAGAGAGATTGGGAAGACAGTAATGCTGGACAAAAGTAAGATGTTGGGATGAGAGTGAGGCTAGACAGGAGGAAGAGGTTTGGGACGAGAGTCAGGTAGGAGAGGAGAGAGAGGATTGGGACGAGAGTCAGGCTAGATAGGAGAGAGAGGCTTGGGACGAGAGTCAGGCAGGATAGGAGAGAGAGGCTTGTGACGAGAATCAGGCAGGACAGGAGATAGAGGCTTTGGACGAGAGTCAAGTAGAACAGGAGAGAGATGCTTGGGACAAAAGTCAGATGAGACAGAAAAGACAGGCTTGGGACGAGAGTAAGGCAGGACAGGAAAGAGAGGCTTGGGACGAGAGTCAGGAAGGACAGGAGAGAGAGGCTTGGGACGAGAGTCAGATCAGATAGTAGAGAGTGGCTTCGGACGAGAGGCAGGCAGGACAGAAGAGAGAGGCTTGGCACGAGAGTCAGAAAGGACAGGAGAGAGAGGCTTTTGACGAGAGTCGGGCTGGACTGGAGAGAGAAGGTTAGGAGGAGAGTCAGGCTGGACAGGAGAGAGAGGTTCGGGATGAGAGTAAGACAGGACAGGAGAGAGAGTCTTGTATAGAAAGTGTGGCTAGACAGGAGAGAGAGGCTTGGGACTAGAGTCAGGTAGGACAGGAGAGAGAGGCCTGGGACGAGAGTCAGGCAGGACACTAGAGAGACACTTGGGACGAGAGTGAGACTGGACAAAAGAAAGAGGTTGGGATGAGAGTGAGGATAGACAGGAGGAAGAGGTTTGAGACGAAAGTCAGATAGGACAGGAAAGAGATGCTTTGGAGTAGAGTCAGATCAGATAGGAGAGAGAGGCTTGGGACGAGAGACAGGCAGGATAGGAGAGAGAGGCTTGGGACGATGGTCAGGCTGGACAAGAGAGAGAGGCTTGTGACAAGAGTCAGGCTGGATAGAAGAGAGAGGCTCGGGACGACAGTCAGGCTGGACAGGAGAAAGAGCTTCGGGACGAGAGTCAGGCTGGACAGGATACAAGGGCATAGGACGAAAGTGAAGTTAGACAGGAGTGAGATGCTTGCGACGAGAGTTAAGACAGACAGGAGAGAGAGGCTTAGGACGAGGGACATGTAGGAGAGGAGAGAGAGGCATGGTATGAGAGTCAGGCTGGACATGAGAGAGAAGCTTGGGAGGAGAGTCAGTTAGGACAGGAGAGAGAGGCTAGGGACAAGATTGAGGTAGGACAGGAGAGAGAAGCCTGGGATGAGAGTCAGGCAGGACAGGAGAGAGAGATTGGGAAGACAGTAATGCTGGACAAAAGTAAGAGGTTGGGAGGAGAGTGAGGCTAGACAGGAGGAAGAGGTTTGGGACGAGAGTCAGGTAGGAGAGGAGAGAGAGGATTGGGACGAGAGTTAGGGTAGATAGGAGAGAGAGGCTTGGGACGAGAGTCAGGCAGGACAGGAGAGAGAGGCTTGTGACGAAAGTCAGGCAGGACAGGAGATAGAGGCTTTTGACGAGAGTCAAGTAGAACAGGAGAGAGATGCTTGGGACAAAAGTCAGATGAGATAGAAAAGACAGGCTTGGGACGAGAGTAAGGCAGGACAGAAAAGAGAGTCTTGTAACGAGAGTCAGGCAGGACAGGAGAGAGAAGCTTGGGACTAGGGTCAGGCTGGACAGGAGAGATAGGCTGGGGAAGAGAGTCAGGTAAGACAGGAGATAGAGGCTTTGGACGAGTCAGATCAGACAGTAGAGAGAGGCTTGGGACGGCGGTCAGGCTGGACAGGAGAGAGAGGCTTTTAACAAGAGTCAGGCTGGACAGGAGAGAGAGGCATGGGACGAGAGTCAGAAAGGACAGGAGAAAGAGGCTTGGGGCGAGAGTCAGGCTGGACTAGAGAGAGAAGGTTAGGACGAGAGTCAGGCTGGACAGGAGAGAGAGGTTGGGGACGAGAGTAAAACAGGACAGGAGAGAGAGAGTCTTGTATAGAGAGTGAGGCTAGACAGGAGAGAGGGGTTTGGGACTAGAGTCAGGTAGGACGGGAGAGAGAGGCCTGGGACGAGAGTCAGGGAGGACACTAGAGAGACACTTGGGACGAGAGTGAGACTGGACAAAAGAAAGCGGTTGGGATAAGAGTGAAGATAGACAGGAGGAAGAGGTTTGGGACGAGAGTCAGGTAGGACAGGAAAGAGATGCTTGTTAGTAGAGTCAGATCAGATAGGAGAGAGAGGCTTTGGACGAGAGTCATCCAGGACAGGAGAGAGGCTTGACACGATGGTGAGGCTGGACAGGAGAGAGAGGATCGGGACGACAGTCAGGCTGGACAGGAGAGAGACGCTACGGACGAGAGTCAGGCTGGACAGGATACAAGGGCTTAGGACGAAATTCAAGTTTGACAGGAGAGAGATGCTTGGGACGAGAGTCAAGACAGACAGGAGAGAGAGGCTTGGGACGAGGGACAGGTAGGAGAGGAGAGAAAGGCAGGGTATGAGAGTCAGGCTGGACATGAGAGAGAGGCTTGGGAGAAGAGTCAGGTAGGACAGGAGAGAGAGGCTTGGGACAAGATTCAGGTAGGACAAGAGAGAGAGGCTAGGGACGAGAGTCAGGCAGGACAGGATAGAGAGATTGGGAAGAAAGTAATTCTGGACAAAAGTAAGAGGTTGGGATGAGAGTGAGGCTAGACAGGAGGAAGAGGTTTGGGACGAGAGTCAGGTAGGAGAGGAGAGAGAGGATTGGGACTAGAGTCAGTCTAGATAGGAGAGAGAGGCTTGGGACGAGAGTCAGGCAGGATAGGAGAGAGAGGCTTGTGACGAGAGTCAGGCAGGACAGGAGATAGAGTCTTTCGACGAGAGTCAAGTACAACAGGACAGAGATGCTTGGGAGAAAAGATAGATGAGACCGAAAAGACAGGCTTGGGACAAGAGTAAGGCAGGACAGGAAAGAGAGGCTTGGGACGAGAGTCAGGAAGGACAGGAGAGAGAGGCTTGGGACGAGAGTCAGATCAGATAGTAGAGAGAGGCTTCGGACGAGAGGCAGGCAGGACAGAAGAGAGAGGCTTGGCACGAGAGTCAGAAAGGACAGGAGAGAGAGGCTTTTGACGAGAGTCAGGCTGGACTAGAGAGAAAAGGTTAGGACGAGAGTCAGGCTGGACAGGAGAGAGAGGTTGGGGATGAGAGTAAGACAGGACAGGAGAGAGTCTTGTATAGAGAGTGTGGCTAGACAGGAGAGAGAGGCTTGGGACTAGAGTCAGGTAGGACAGGAGAGAGAGTCCTGGGATGAGAGTCAGGCAGGACACTAGAGAGACACTTGGGACCAGAGTGAGACTGGACAAAAGAAAGAGGTTGGGATGAGAGTTAGAATAGACAGGAGGAAGAGGTTTGGGACGAGAGTCAGATAGGACAGGAAAGAGATGCTTTGGAGTAGAGTCAGATCAGATAGGAGAGAGAGGCTTGGGACGAGAGTCAGGCAGGATAGGAGAGAGAGGCTTGGGACGATGGTCAGGCTGGACAAGAGAGAGAGGCTTGTGACAAGAGTCAGGCTTTATAGAAGAGAGAGGCTCGGGACGAGAGTCAGGCTGGACAGGATACAAAGGCTTAGGACGAAAGTGAAGTTAGACAGGAGAGAAATGCTTGGGACGAGAGTCAAGACAGACAGGAGAGAGAGGCTTAGGACGAGGGACATGTAGGAGAGGAGAGAGAGGCATGGTATGAGAGTCAGGCTGGACATGAGAGAGAAGCTTGGGAGGAGAGTCAGTTAGGACAGGAGAGAGAGGCTTGGGAGAAGAGTCAGGCAGGACAGGAGAGAGATTGGGAAGACAGTAATGTTGGACAAAAGTAAGAGGTTGGGATGAGAGTGAGGCTAGACAGGAGGAAGAGGTTTGGGACGAGAGTCAGGTAGGAGGGGAGAGAGAGAATTGGGACGAGAGTCAGGCTAGATAGGAGAGAGAGGCTTCGGACTAGAGTCAGGCAGGACAGGAGAGAGAGGCTTGTGACGAGAGTCAGGCAGGACAGGAGATAGAGGCTTTGGACGAGAGTCAAGTAGAACAGGAGAGAGATGCTTGGGACAAAAGTCAGATGAGACAGAAAAGACCGGTTTAGGACGAGAGTAAGGCAGGACAGAAAAGAGTCTTGGGACGAGAGTCAGGCAGGGCAGGAGAGATAAGCTTGGGATTAGGGTCAGGCTGGACAGGAGAGATAGGCTTGGGAAGAGAGCCGGGTAAGACAGGAGATAGAGGCTTTGGACGAGAGTCAGATCAGACAGTAGAGAGAGGCTTGGGACGGCGGTCAGGCTGGACAGGAGAGAGAGGCATGGGATGAGAGTCAGGCTGGACAGGAGAAAGAGGCTTGGGACGAGAGTCAGGCTGGACTAGAGAGAGAAGGTTAGGACGAGAGTCAGGCTGGATAGGAGAGAGAGGCTGGGGACGAGAGTAAGACAGGACAGGAGAGAGAGTCTTGTATAGAGAGTGAGGCTAGATAGGAGAGAGAGGCTTGGGACTAGTGTCGGGTAGGACAGGAGAGAGAGTCTTGGGACGAGAGTCAGGCAGGACACTAGAGAGACACTTGGGACGAGAGTGAGGCTGGACAAAAGAAAGCGGTTGGGATGAGAGTGAGGATAGACAGGAGGAAGAGGTTTGGGACGAGAGTCAGATAGGACAGGAAAGAGATGCTTGTTAGTAGAGTCAGATCAGATAGGAGAGAGAGGCTTGGGACGAGCGTCAGGCAGGACAGGAGAGAGAGGCTTGGGACGAGAGTCAGGCAGGACAGGAGAGAGAGGATCGGGACGACAGTCAGGCTGGACAGGAGAGAGACGTTACGGACGAGAGTCAGGCTGGACAGGATACAAGGGCTTAGGCGAAGGTCAAGTTTGACAGGAGAGAGATGCTTGGGACGAGAGTCAAGACAGACAGGAGAGAGAGGCTTGGGACGAGGGACAGGTAGGAGAGGAGAGAAAGGCAGGGTATGAGAGTCAGGCTGGACATGAGAGAGAGGCTTGGGAGGAAAGTCAGGTAGGACAGGAGAGAGAGGCTTGGGACAAGATTCAGGTAGGACAAGAGAGAGAGGCTAGGGACGAGAGTCAGGCAGGACAGGAGAGAGAGATTGGGAAGACAGTAATGCTGGACAAAAGTAAGATGTTGGGATGAGAGTGAGGCTAGACAGGAGGAAGAGGTTTGGGACGAGAGTCAGGTAGGAGAGGAGAGAGAGGATTGGGACGAGAGTCAGGCTAGATAGGAGAGAGAGGCTTGGGACGAGAGTCAGGCAGGATAGGAGAGAGAGGCTTGTGACGAGAATCAGGCAGGACAGGAGATAGAGGCTTTGGACGAGAGTCAAGTAGAACAGGAGAGAGATGCTTGGGACAAAAGTCAGATGAGACAGAAAAGACAGGCTTGGGACGAGAGTAAGGCAGGACAGGAAAGAGAGGCTTGGGACGAGAGTCAGGAAGGACAGGAGAGAGAGGCTTGGGACGAGAGTCAGATCAGATAGTAGAGAGTGGCTTCGGACGAGAGGCAGGCAGGACAGAAGAGAGAGGCTTGGCACGAGAGTCAGAAAGGACAGGAGAGAGAGGCTTTTGACGAGAGTCGGGCTGGACTGGAGAGAGAAGGTTAGGAGGAGAGTCAGGCTGGACAGGAGAGAGAGGTTCGGGATGAGAGTAAGACAGGACAGGAGAGAGAGTCTTGTATAGAAAGTGTGGCTAGACAGGAGAGAGAGGCTTGGGACTAGAGTCAGGTAGGACAGGAGAGAGAGGCCTGGGACGAGAGTCAGGCAGGACACTAGAGAGACACTTGGGACGAGAGTGAGACTGGACAAAAGAAAGAGGTTGGGATGAGAGTGAGGATAGACAGGAGGAAGAGGTTTGAGACGAAAGTCAGATAGGACAGGAAAGAGATGCTTTGGAGTAGAGTCAGATCAGATAGGAGAGAGAGGCTTGGGACGAGAGACAGGCAGGATAGGAGAGAGAGGCTTGGGACGATGGTCAGGCTGGACAAGAGAGAGAGGCTTGTGACAAGAGTCAGGCTGGATAGAAGAGAGAGGCTCGGGACGACAGTCAGGCTGGACAGGAGAAAGAGCTTCGGGACGAGAGTCAGGCTGGACAGGATACAAGGGCATAGGACGAAAGTGAAGTTAGACAGGAGTGAGATGCTTGCGACGAGAGTTAAGACAGACAGGAGAGAGAGGCTTAGGACGAGGGACATGTAGGAGAGGAGAGAGAGGCATGGTATGAGAGTCAGGCTGGACATGAGAGAGAAGCTTGGGAGGAGAGTCAGTTAGGACAGGAGAGAGAGGCTAGGGACAAGATTGAGGTAGGACAGGAGAGAGAAGCCTGGGATGAGAGTCAGGCAGGACAGGAGAGAGAGATTGGGAAGACAGTAATGCTGGACAAAAGTAAGAGGTTGGGAGGAGAGTGAGGCTAGACAGGAGGAAGAGGTTTGGGACGAGAGTCAGGTAGGAGAGGAGAGAGAGGATTGGGACGAGAGTTAGGGTAGATAGGAGAGAGAGGCTTGGGACGAGAGTCAGGCAGGACAGGAGAGAGAGGCTTGTGACGAAAGTCAGGCAGGACAGGAGATAGAGGCTTTTGACGAGAGTCAAGTAGAACAGGAGAGAGATGCTTGGGACAAAAGTCAGATGAGATAGAAAAGACAGGCTTGGGACGAGAGTAAGGCAGGACAGAAAAGAGAGTCTTGTAACGAGAGTCAGGCAGGACAGGAGAGAGAAGCTTGGGACTAGGGTCAGGCTGGACAGGAGAGATAGGCTGGGGAAGAGAGTCAGGTAAGACAGGAGATAGAGGCTTTGGACGAGTCAGATCAGACAGTAGAGAGAGGCTTGGGACGGCGGTCAGGCTGGACAGGAGAGAGAGGCTTTTAACAAGAGTCAGGCTGGACAGGAGAGAGAGGCATGGGACGAGAGTCAGAAAGGACAGGAGAAAGAGGCTTGGGGCGAGAGTCAGGCTGGACTAGAGAGAGAAGGTTAGGACGAGAGTCAGGCTGGACAGGAGAGAGAGGTTGGGGACGAGAGTAAAACAGGACAGGAGAGAGAGAGTCTTGTATAGAGAGTGAGGCTAGACAGGAGAGAGGGGTTTGGGACTAGAGTCAGGTAGGACGGGAGAGAGAGGCCTGGGACGAGAGTCAGGGAGGACACTAGAGAGACACTTGGGACGAGAGTGAGACTGGACAAAAGAAAGCGGTTGGGATAAGAGTGAAGATAGACAGGAGGAAGAGGTTTGGGACGAGAGTCAGGTAGGACAGGAAAGAGATGCTTGTTAGTAGAGTCAGATCAGATAGGAGAGAGAGGCTTTGGACGAGAGTCATCCAGGACAGGAGAGAGGCTTGACACGATGGTGAGGCTGGACAGGAGAGAGAGGATCGGGACGACAGTCAGGCTGGACAGGAGAGAGACGCTACGGACGAGAGTCAGGCTGGACAGGATACAAGGGCTTAGGACGAAATTCAAGTTTGACAGGAGAGAGATGCTTGGGACGAGAGTCAAGACAGACAGGAGAGAGAGGCTTGGGACGAGGGACAGGTAGGAGAGGAGAGAAAGGCAGGGTATGAGAGTCAGGCTGGACATGAGAGAGAGGCTTGGGAGAAGAGTCAGGTAGGACAGGAGAGAGAGGCTTGGGACAAGATTCAGGTAGGACAAGAGAGAGAGGCTAGGGACGAGAGTCAGGCAGGACAGGATAGAGAGATTGGGAAGAAAGTAATTCTGGACAAAAGTAAGAGGTTGGGATGAGAGTGAGGCTAGACAGGAGGAAGAGGTTTGGGACGAGAGTCAGGTAGGAGAGGAGAGAGAGGATTGGGACTAGAGTCAGTCTAGATAGGAGAGAGAGGCTTGGGACGAGAGTCAGGCAGGATAGGAGAGAGAGGCTTGTGACGAGAGTCAGGCAGGACAGGAGATAGAGTCTTTCGACGAGAGTCAAGTACAACAGGACAGAGATGCTTGGGAGAAAAGATAGATGAGACCGAAAAGACAGGCTTGGGACAAGAGTAAGGCAGGACAGGAAAGAGAGGCTTGGGACGAGAGTCAGGAAGGACAGGAGAGAGAGGCTTGGGACGAGAGTCAGATCAGATAGTAGAGAGAGGCTTCGGACGAGAGGCAGGCAGGACAGAAGAGAGAGGCTTGGCACGAGAGTCAGAAAGGACAGGAGAGAGAGGCTTTTGACGAGAGTCAGGCTGGACTAGAGAGAAAAGGTTAGGACGAGAGTCAGGCTGGACAGGAGAGAGAGGTTGGGGATGAGAGTAAGACAGGACAGGAGAGAGTCTTGTATAGAGAGTGTGGCTAGACAGGAGAGAGAGGCTTGGGACTAGAGTCAGGTAGGACAGGAGAGAGAGTCCTGGGATGAGAGTCAGGCAGGACACTAGAGAGACACTTGGGACCAGAGTGAGACTGGACAAAAGAAAGAGGTTGGGATGAGAGTTAGAATAGACAGGAGGAAGAGGTTTGGGACGAGAGTCAGATAGGACAGGAAAGAGATGCTTTGGAGTAGAGTCAGATCAGATAGGAGAGAGAGGCTTGGGACGAGAGTCAGGCAGGATAGGAGAGAGAGGCTTGGGACGATGGTCAGGCTGGACAAGAGAGAGAGGCTTGTGACAAGAGTCAGGCTTTATAGAAGAGAGAGGCTCGGGACGAGAGTCAGGCTGGACAGGATACAAAGGCTTAGGACGAAAGTGAAGTTAGACAGGAGAGAAATGCTTGGGACGAGAGTCAAGACAGACAGGAGAGAGAGGCTTAGGACGAGGGACATGTAGGAGAGGAGAGAGAGGCATGGTATGAGAGTCAGGCTGGACATGAGAGAGAAGCTTGGGAGGAGAGTCAGTTAGGACAGGAGAGAGAGGCTTGGGAGAAGAGTCAGGCAGGACAGGAGAGAGATTGGGAAGACAGTAATGTTGGACAAAAGTAAGAGGTTGGGATGAGAGTGAGGCTAGACAGGAGGAAGAGGTTTGGGACGAGAGTCAGGTAGGAGGGGAGAGAGAGAATTGGGACGAGAGTCAGGCTAGATAGGAGAGAGAGGCTTCGGACTAGAGTCAGGCAGGACAGGAGAGAGAGGCTTGTGACGAGAGTCAGGCAGGACAGGAGATAGAGGCTTTGGACGAGAGTCAAGTAGAACAGGAGAGAGATGCTTGGGACAAAAGTCAGATGAGACAGAAAAGACCGGTTTAGGACGAGAGTAAGGCAGGACAGAAAAGAGTCTTGGGACGAGAGTCAGGCAGGGCAGGAGAGATAAGCTTGGGATTAGGGTCAGGCTGGACAGGAGAGATAGGCTTGGGAAGAGAGCCGGGTAAGACAGGAGATAGAGGCTTTGGACGAGAGTCAGATCAGACAGTAGAGAGAGGCTTGGGACGGCGGTCAGGCTGGACAGGAGAGAGAGGCATGGGATGAGAGTCAGGCTGGACAGGAGAAAGAGGCTTGGGACGAGAGTCAGGCTGGACTAGAGAGAGAAGGTTAGGACGAGAGTCAGGCTGGATAGGAGAGAGAGGCTGGGGACGAGAGTAAGACAGGACAGGAGAGAGAGTCTTGTATAGAGAGTGAGGCTAGATAGGAGAGAGAGGCTTGGGACTAGTGTCGGGTAGGACAGGAGAGAGAGTCTTGGGACGAGAGTCAGGCAGGACACTAGAGAGACACTTGGGACGAGAGTGAGGCTGGACAAAAGAAAGCGGTTGGGATGAGAGTGAGGATAGACAGGAGGAAGAGGTTGTTAGTAGAGTCAGATCAGATAGGAGAGAGAGGCTTGGGACGAGCGTCAGGCAGGACAGGAGAGAGAGGCTTGGGACGAGAGTCAGGCAGGACAGGAGAGAGAGGATCGGGACGACAGTCAGGCTGGACAGGAGAGAGACGTTACGGACGAGAGTCAGGCTGGACAGGATACAAGGGCTTAGGCGAAGGTCAAGTTTGACAGGAGAGAGATGCTTGGGACGAGAGTCAAGACAGACAGGAGAGAGAGGCTTGGGACGAGGGACAGGTAGGAGAGGAGAGAAAGGCAGGGTATGAGAGTCAGGCTGGACATGAGAGAGAGGCTTGGGAGGAAAGTCAGGTAGGACAGGAGAGAGAGGCTTGGGACAAGATTCAGGTAGGACAAGAGAGAGAGGCTAGGGACGAGAGTCAGGCAGGACAGGAGAGAGAGATTGGGAAGACAGTAATGCTGGACAAAAGTAAGATGTTGGGATGAGAGTGAGGCTAGACAGGAGGAAGAGGTTTGGGACGAGAGTCAGGTAGGAGAGGAGAGAGAGGATTGGGACGAGAGTCAGGCTAGATAGGAGAGAGAGGCTTGGGACGAGAGTCAGGCAGGATAGGAGAGAGAGGCTTGTGACGAGAATCAGGCAGGACAGGAGATAGAGGCTTTGGACGAGAGTCAAGTAGAACAGGAGAGAGATGCTTGGGACAAAAGTCAGATGAGACAGAAAAGACAGGCTTGGGACGAGAGTAAGGCAGGACAGGAAAGAGAGGCTTGGGACGAGAGTCAGGAAGGACAGGAGAGAGAGGCTTGGGACGAGAGTCAGATCAGATAGTAGAGAGTGGCTTCGGACGAGAGGCAGGCAGGACAGAAGAGAGAGGCTTGGCACGAGAGTCAGAAAGGACAGGAGAGAGAGGCTTTTGACGAGAGTCGGGCTGGACTGGAGAGAGAAGGTTAGGAGGAGAGTCAGGCTGGACAGGAGAGAGAGGTTCGGGATGAGAGTAAGACAGGACAGGAGAGAGAGTCTTGTATAGAAAGTGTGGCTAGACAGGAGAGAGAGGCTTGGGACTAGAGTCAGGTAGGACAGGAGAGAGAGGCCTGGGACGAGAGTCAGGCAGGACACTAGAGAGACACTTGGGACGAGAGTGAGACTGGACAAAAGAAAGAGGTTGGGATGAGAGTGAGGATAGACAGGAGGAAGAGGTTTGAGACGAAAGTCAGATAGGACAGGAAAGAGATGCTTTGGAGTAGAGTCAGATCAGATAGGAGAGAGAGGCTTGGGACGAGAGACAGGCAGGATAGGAGAGAGAGGCTTGGACGATGGTCAGGCTGGACAAGAGAGAGAGGCTTGTGACAAGAGTCAGGCTGGATAGAAGAGAGAGGCTCGGGACGAGAGTCAGGCTGGACAGGAGAAAGAGCTTCGGGACGAGAGTCAGGCTGGACAGGATACAAGGGCATAGGACGAAAGTGAAGTTAGACAGGAGTGAGATGCTTGCGACGAGAGTTAAGACAGACAGGAGAGAGAGGCTTAGGACGAGGGACATGTAGGAGAGGAGAGAGAGGCATGGTATGAGAGTCAGGCTGGACATGAGAGAGAAGCTTGGGAGGAGAGTCAGTTAGGACAGGAGAGAGAGGCTAGGGACAAGATTGAGGTAGGACAGGAGAGAGAAGGCTTGGGACGAGAGTGATGCCGGACAGGAGAGAGAGGCTTGGGACGAGAGTCAGGATGGACAAAAGAAAGAGTTTGGGATGAGAGTGAGGCTAGACAGCAGGAAGAGGTTTGGGACGAGAGTCAGGTAGGAGAGGAGAGAGAGGATTGGGACGAGAGTCAGGCTGGACAGGAGAGAGAGGCTTTGGACGAGAGTCAATTAGAGCAGGAGAGTGATGCTTGGGACAAAAGTAAGATCAGACAGAAAAGGCGGGCTTGGGACGAGAGTGATGCCGGACAGGAGAGGCTTGGGACGAGAGTCAGGCAGGACAGGAGATACAGGCTTTGGACGAGTCAAGTAGAGCAGGAGAGAGATGCTTTGCGCAAAAGTCAGATCAGACAGAAAAGACAGGCTTGGTACGAGAGTGAGGCAGGACAGGAGAGAGAGGCTTCAGACGAGAGTCAGGCAGGAGAGGAGAGAGAGTCAGATCACACAGGAGATACAGGCTTCGGCCGAGAGTCAGACTGGACAATAGAGAGAGGTTTGTGGAAAGAGTCAGGCTAGACAGGAGAGAGAGGCTTGGGACGAGAGTCAAGTAGGACTGGAGAGAGATGCTTGTTACGAATATCAGATCAGACAGAAATTGGGACAGAGAGTGCGGCAGAACAGGAGAGAGAGTCTTGGAACGAGAGTCAGGCTGGTCAGGAGAGAGAGATTTGGGACTTAGGACGGGAGTCAGGCAGGACAGGAGAGAGAGGACTGTGACGAGAGTCAGGTAGGACAGGAGAGAGAGGCCTGGGACGAGAGTCAGGCAGGACACTAGAGAGACACTTGGGACGAGAGTAAGGCTGGACAAAAGAAAGAGGTTGGAATGTGAGGATAGACAGGAGGAAGAGGTTTGGGACGAGAGTCAGGTAGGACAGGAAAGAGATGCTTTCGAGTAGAGTCAGATCAGATAGGAGAGAGAGGCTTGGGACGAGAGTCAGGCAGGATAGGAGAGAGAGGCTTGGGACGAGAGTCAGGCTGGAAAGGAGAGAGAAGCTTAGGACGAGAGTCAGGTAGGACAAGAGAGAGAGGCTTGTACAGAGAGCGAGGCTGGGCAGGAGAGAGAGGTTTTGGACGAGAGTGACTCTGGACAAGAGAGAGAGGCTTGGGACGAGAGTCAGGCAGGACAGGAGAGAGAGAGACTTTTGACGAGAGTCAGGCTGGACTGGAGAGAGAAGCTTAGGACGAGAGTGAGGCTAGACAGGAGAGAGAGGCTTAGGAGGAGAGTCAGGCTGGACAGGAGAGGGGGGCTTGTGACGAGAGTCAGGCAGGACAGGAGAGAGAAGCTTGGGACTAGGGTCAGGTAGGACGGGAGAGTCAGATCAGACAGTAGAGAGAGGCTTGTGACGGCGGTCATGCTGGACAGGAGAGAGAGGTATGGGACGAGAGTCAGAAAGGACTGGAGAAAGAGGCTTGGGACGAGAGTCAGGCTGGACAAGAGAAAGAGGTCTGGGACGAGATTCAGGATGGGTAGGAGAGAGAAGCTTTGGATGGGAGTCAGGCTAGACAGGAGAGAGAGTCTTGGGACGAGAATCAGGTAGGACAGGAGAGAGAGGCTTGGGACGAGAATCAGACAGGACAGAAGAAGGAGGCTTTTGACGAGAGTCAGTCAAGACAGGAGAGACAGGCTTCGGACGAGAGTCAGGCTGGACAGGAGAGAGAGAGGCTTGGGACGGGAGTCAGATCAGACAGGAGAGAGAGGCTTGGGACGAGAGTCGGGCTAGACAGGAGATAGAGTCTTCAGACGAGAATCATTTCAGGCAGGAGAGAGAAGCTTGGGACGAGAGTCAGTCTGGACAGGAGAGAGAGGCTTCGAGCGAGAGTCAGGCTGGACAATAGAGATAGGTTTCTGAAAAGAGTCAGGCTAGACAGGAGAGAGAGGCTTGGGACGAGAGTCAAGTAGGATAGGAAAGAGAAGCATGGGACGAGAGTCAGGCTGGACATGAGAGAGAGGCTTGTGACGAGAGTCAGGCAGGACAGGAGAGAAAGATTGGGACGAGAGTCAGGCTGGACACAAAAAAAAAGAGGTTGTGATGAGAGTGAGGCTAAACAGGAGGAAGAGGTTTGGGACGAGAGTCAGACTGGACAGGAGAGAGAGGCTTGGGACGAGAGTCAGGCTGGACAGGAGGGAGAGGCTTGGGACGGGAGACAGGCAGGACAGGAGATTGAGGCTTTGGACGAGAGTCAAGTAAGACAGGAGAGAGATGCTTGGGACAAAAGTCAGATCAGACAGAAAAGACAGGTTTGGGACTAGAGTCAGGCAGGACAGGAGAGACAGGCTTGGGACGAGAGTCAGATCAGACTGGAGAGAGAGGCTTGGGACGAGAGTCAGGCTAGAAAGGAAATAGAGGTTTCAGACGAAAGTCATTTCAGACAGGAGAGAGAGTTTTTGGACGAGAGTCAGGCAGGACATGAGAGAGAAGCTTCGGCCGAGAGTCAGCCTGAACAATAGAGAGAGGTTTTTGAAAAGATTCAGGCTAGACAGGAGAGAGAGGCTTGGGACGTGAGTCAAGTAGGACAGGAGAGAGAGGCTTGGTATGGGAGTCAGGCAGAACAGGAGAGAGAGTGTTGGGACGAGAGTCAGGTAGGACAGGAGAGAGAGGCCTGGGATGAGAGTTAGGTAGGACAGGAGAGAGACGCTTAGGACGAGAGTCATGCTGGACAAAAGAAAGAGGTTGGGATGAGAGGGAGGCTAGACAGGAGGAAGAGGTTTGGGACGAGAGTCAGGTAGGACAGGAAAGAGATGCTTGGGAGTAGAGTCATATCAAACAGGAGAGAGAGGCTTGGGACGAAACTCAGGCAGGACAGGAGAGAGAGGCTTGGGACGAGAGTCAGGCTGAACAGGAGAGAGAGGCATGGGAGAAGAGTCATACAGGACAGGGGAGAGATGCTTGGGACAAAAGTCAGATCAGACAGAAAAGACGGGCTTGTGACGAGAGTGAGGCCGGAAAAGAGAGAGAGGCTCGGGACGAGAGTCAGGCAGGTCAGGAGATAGAGGCTTTGTACGAGAGTAAAGTAGGGCAGGAGAGAGATGCTTGGCACAAAAGTCAGATCAGACAGAAAAGACAGGCTTGGTACGAGAGTGAGGCAGGACAGGAGAGAGAGGCTTGCAACGAGAGTCAGGCAGGAGAGGAGAGAGAGGCTTGGGACGAGAGTTAGATCAGACAGGAGATAGAGGCTTGGGACGAGAGTCAGGCTAGACAGGAGACAGAGGCTTCAGACGAGAGTCATTTCAGACAGGAGAGAGAGGCTTGGGACGAGAGTTATGCAGGACAGGAGAGAGAAGCTTCGGCCGAGAGTCAGGCTGGACAATAGAGAGAGGTTTGTGAAGAGACTCAGGCTAGACAGGAGAGAGAGGCTTGGGACGAAGGTCAAGTAGGACAGGAGAGAGATGCTTGGCACGAATATCAAATCAGACAGAAAAGACAGGCTTGGGACGAGAGTGAGGCAGGACAGGAGAGAGAGTCTTAGGACGAGAGTCAGGCTGGTCAGGAGAGAGAGGCTTGGGACTTGGGACGGGAGTTAGGCAGGACAGGAGAGAGAGAGGCTTGTGACGAGAGTCAGGTAGGACAGGAGAGAGAGGCCTGGGACGAGAGTCAGGCAGGACACTAGAAAGACACTTGGGACGAGAGTAAGGCTGGACAACAGAAAGAGGTTGGGATGAGAGTGAGGATAGACAGGAGGAAGCGGCTTAGGACGAGAGTCAGGTAGGACAGGAAAGAGATGCTTGGGACGAGAGTCAGACTGGACAGGAGAGAGAGGCATGGGAGAAGAGTCATACAGGAGAGGAGAGAGAGGCTTGGGACGAGAGTCAGATCAGATAGAAGAGAGAGGTTTGGGACGAGAGTGAGGCAGGACAGGAGAGAGAAGTTTCCGACGATAGTCAGGCTGGACACGAGAGAGAGGTTTATGACGAGAGTCAGGCTAGACAGGAGAGAGAGAGGCTTGGGACGAGAATCAGGCTGGACAAGAGAGAGATCTTTGGGACGAAAATCAGTTAGGACAGGAGAGAGAAGCTTAGAACGAGACTGAAGCAGGCAGGAGAGAGATGCTTGGGACAAGAGTTAGGCAGGACAGAAGAGAATGGCTTGGGACGAGAGTCAGGCAGGACAGGAGAGAGAGGCTTGGGACGAGAGTCAGGCTGGACTGGAGAGAGAAGGTTAGGACGAGATTCAGGTAACACAGGGAGAGAGGCTTGGGACGAGAGTAAGTCAGGATAGGAGAGAGGGGCTTGTGAAGAGAGTGCGGCTAGACAGGAGAGAGAGGCTTGGGACGAGAGTCAGGTAAGACAGGAGATAGAGGCTTGGGACGAGAGTCATGCTGGACAGGATGCAGTGGCTTAGGACGAAAGTCAAGTTAGACAGGAGAGAGATGCTTAGGAGGAGAGTCAGGTCAGACAGGTGAGAGAGGCTTAGTACGAAATTCAGGCTGTAGAGGAGAATTTGAGAGTCAGGCAGGATAGGAGAGAGACGCTTGGGACGCGAGTCAGGCTGGACAAAAGAGAGAGATGCTTGGGACAAGAGTCAGGCAGGACAGGGGAGAGATGCTTGCGACGAGAGTCAGATCAGACAGGAGAGAGACTTTTGGGACGAGAGTGAGGCAGGACAGGAGAGAGAAGGTTCGGACGAGAGTCAGGCTGGACAGGAGAGAGAGGCATGGGAAGAGAGTCAGGCTGGACAGGAGAGAGAGGCATGGGAAGAGAGTCAGGCTGGACAGGAGAGAGAGGCTTAGAACGAGAGTAAAGTCTGAAGGGAGAGAGAGGCTTCGGACGAGAGTCAGGCTGGACAGGAGAGAGAAGCTTGGTACGAGAGTCAGGCAGGACCGGAGACAGAGGCTTGAGACAAGAGTCAGATCACACAGGAGAGAGAGGCTTGGGAGGAGAGTCAGGCAGGACAGGAGAGAGATGCTTCGGACAAGAGTCATATCACGCAGGAGAGAGAGGATTGGGACGAAAGTCAGGTAGGACAGGAGAGAGATGCTTGGGACGAGATTCAGATCAGACAGGAGAGAGAGGCTTGGGACGAGAGTGAGGCAGGACAGGAGAGAGCGTTTTGGGACAAGAGTCTGGCTGGAGAGGAGGGAGAGGCTTAGGACGAGAGTCAGGCTGGACAGGACAGATAGGCCTGGGACGAGAGTCAGGCTGGACAGGAGGTAGAGGCTTAGAACGAGAGTCAATTCAGACAGGAGAGAGAGGCTTGGGACGAGAGTCAGGCTGGACAGAAGAGAGAAGCTTGGGACGAGAGTCAGGCAGGACAGGAGACAGAGGCTTCGGACAAGAGTCAGATGACACAGGGGAGAGAGGGTTGGGACGAGAGTCAGGTAGGACAGGAGAGAGATGCTTGGGACGACAGTCAGATCAGACAGGAGAGACAGGCTTAGGACGAGAGTGAGGCAGGACATGAGAGAGATTCTTGGGACGAGAGTCAGGCTGGACAGGAGAGAGAGGCTTGGGACAAGAGTAAGGCAGCACAGGAGAAGCTTGGGACTAGAGTCAGATGAGACATGAGAGAGAGGCTACGGACGAGAGTCAGGTAGGACAGGAGAGAGAAGCTTGGGACGAGAGTCAGGTAGGACAGGAAAGAGATGCTTGGGAGTAGAGTCAGATCAGACAGGAGAGAGAGTCTTGGGACGAGAGTCAGGCAGGATAGGAGAGAGAAGCTTGGGACGAGAGTCAGATCAGACATGAGAGAGAGGCTAGGGACGAGAGTCAGGCAGGACAGGAGAGAGAAGCTTGGGACGAGAGTCAGGCAGGACACGAGAGAGAGGCTTGGGACGAGAGTCAGATAAGATAGGAGAGAGAGGCTTGGGACGAGAGTCAGGTAGGACAGGAAAGATATGCTTGGGAGTAGAGTCAGATCATACAGGTGGGAGAGACTTGGGACGAGAGTCAGGCCAGACAGGAGAGACTGGCTTGTGACGAGAGTCAGGCTGGACAGGAGAGAGAGGCTTAGGACGAGAGTCAGGCAGGACAGGAGAGAGAGGTTTCGTACGAGAGTCAGTCCTGACAGGAGAGAGAAGCTTCGGAGGAGAGTCAGGCTGGACAGGAAAGAGAGATTTGTGACGAGATTTCAGGCTAGACAGGAGAGAGAGGCTTGGGACGAGAGTCAAACTGGACAGGAGAGAGAGGATTGGGACGAGCGTCAGGTAGGACAGGAAAGAGATGCTTGGGACGAGAGTTAGATCAGACAGGAGAGAGAAGCTTGTGACGAGAATCAGGCAGGACAGGGGAGAGTGGCTTGAGACGGGAGTCAGGCAGGATAGGAGAGAGAGTCTTGGGACTAGAGTCAGATCAGACAGGAGAGAGAGGCTTGGGACGAGAGAAAAGTAGGACAGGAGAGAGATCCTTGGAACGAAAGTCAGATCAGACACATAAGACAGTCTTGGGACGAGGGTGAAGCAGGGCAGGAGAGAGAGTCTTGGGACGAGTCAGGCTGGAGATGAGAGAGAGGCTTGGGACTTGGGACGGGAGTCAGGCAGGACAGGATAGAGAGGCTTGGGACGAGAGTCAGGTAGGACAGGAGAGAGAGGCCTGGGACGAGAGTCAGGCTGGACAGGAGGTAGAGGCTTAGAACGAGAGTCAATTCAGACAGGAGAGAGAGGCTTGGGACGAGAGTCAGGCTGGACAGAAGAGAGAAGCTTGGGACGAGAGTCAGGCAGGACAGGAGACAGAGGCTTCGGACAAGAGTCAGATGACACAGGGGAGAGAGGGTTGGGACGAGAGTCAGGTAGGACAGGAGAGAGATGCTTGGGACGACAGTCAGATCAGACAGGAGAGACAGGCTTAGGACGAGAGTGAGGCAGGACATGAGAGAGATTCTTGGGACGAGAGTCAGGCTGGACAGGAGAGAGAGGCTTGGGACAAGAGTAAGGCAGCACAGGAGAAGCTTGGGACTAGAGTCAGATGAGACATGAGAGAGAGGCTACGGACGAGAGTCAGGTAGGACAGGAGAGAGAAGCTTGGGACGAGAGTCAGGTAGGACAGGAAAGAGATGCTTGGGAGTAGAGTCAGATCAGACAGGAGAGAGAGTCTTGGGACGAGAGTCAGGCAGGATAGGAGAGAGAAGCTTGGGACGAGAGTCAGATCAGACATGAGAGAGAGGCTAGGGACGAGAGTCAGGCAGGACAGGAGAGAGAAGCTTGGGACGAGAGTCAGGCAGGACACGAGAGAGAGGCTTGGGACGAGAGTCAGATAAGATAGGAGAGAGAGGCTTGGGACGAGAGTCAGGTAGGACAGGAAAGATATGCTTGGGAGTAGAGTCAGATCATACAGGTGGGAGAGACTTGGGACGAGAGTCAGGCCAGACAGGAGAGACTGGCTTGTGACGAGAGTCAGGCTGGACAGGAGAGAGAGGCTTAGGACGAGAGTCAGGCAGGACAGGAGAGAGAGGTTTCGTACGAGAGTCAGTCCTGACAGGAGAGAGAAGCTTCGGAGGAGAGTCAGGCTGGACAGGAAAGAGAGATTTGTGACGAGATTTCAGGCTAGACAGGAGAGAGAGGCTTGGGACGAGAGTCAAACTGGACAGGAGAGAGAGGATTGGGACGAGCGTCAGGTAGGACAGGAAAGAGATGCTTGGGACGAGAGTTAGATCAGACAGGAGAGAGAAGCTTGTGACGAGAATCAGGCAGGACAGGGGAGAGTGGCTTGAGACGGGAGTCAGGCAGGATAGGAGAGAGAGTCTTGGGACTAGAGTCAGATCAGACAGGAGAGAGAGGCTTGGGACGAGAGAAAAGTAGGACAGGAGAGAGATCCTTGGAACGAAAGTCAGATCAGACACATAAGACAGTCTTGGGACGAGGGTGAAGCAGGGCAGGAGAGAGAGTCTTGGGACGAGTCAGGCTGGAGATGAGAGAGAGGCTTGGGACTTGGGACGGGAGTCAGGCAGGACAGGATAGAGAGGCTTGGGACGAGAGTCAGGTAGGACAGGAGAGAGAGGCCTGGGACGAGAGTCGGGCAGGACACTAGGGAGACACTTGGGACGAGAGTGCGGCTGGACACGAGAGAGAGTCTTGGGACGAGAGTCAGATCAGAGAGGAGAGAGAGGCTTGGGACGAGTGTCAGGCAGGACAGGTGAGAGAAGCTTAGGACGAGAGTCAGGCTGGACAGGAGAGAGAGGCTTGGGACAAGAGTCAGGCTGGACAGGAGAGAGAGGTTTGTGAGGAGAGTCAGACTAGACAGGAGAGAGAGGCTTGGGACGAGAGTCAGGCTGGACAGGAGAGAGAAGCTTAGGACGAGAGTCAGGCAGGACAGGAGAGAGAGGCTTGGAACGAGAGTCAGGCTGGATAGGAGAGATACGCTTGGGACGAGAGTCAGGCAGACAGGAGAGAGATGCTTGGGACGAGAGTCCGGCTGGACAGGAGAGAGAGGCTTGTGAGGAGAGCCAGGCTGGATAGGAAAGAGAAGCTTGGGACGAGAGTCAGGAAGGACAGGAGAGAGAGTCTTGGATGAGAGTCAGACCAGACAGGAGAGTGAGGTTTGGGACGAGAGTCAGGCAGAACAGGAGAGAGGGGCTTTTAACGAAAGTCAGGTAGGATAGGAAATAGATGCTTGGGACGAGAGTCAGATCAGACAGGAGAGAGAAGCTTGGGACGAGAGGCAGGCAGGACAGGTAGGACAGGAGAGAGATACTTGGGACGAGAGCCAGATCAGACAGAAGAGACAGGCTTGGGACGAGAGTGAGGCATGAGAGTAGAGAGAGGCTTGGGACGAGAGTCAGGCTGGACCGGAGAGAGAGGCTTGGGACGGGAGTCAGGCTGGAGAGGAGACAGAGGCTTGGGACCAGAGTCAAGTCAGAAAGGAGAGAGATGTTTTGGACGAGAGTCAGGCCAGACATGAGATAGAGCCTTGGGATGAGAGTTAGGCAGAACAGGAGAAAGAGGCTTCGGACTAGAGTTAGGCAAGACAGGAGAGAGAAGCTTGGGACTAGAGTCAGCCTGGACAGGAGAGAGAGGCTTGGAACGAGAGTGAATTCAGACAGGAGAGAGAGGCTTGGGAGGAGAGTGAGGCTGGAGAAGGAGAGAGAGGCTTTGGACGAGAGTCATGCAGGTAGGAGAAAGAGGCTTGGGACGAGAGTCAGGCCGGACAGGAGAGAGAGACGTAGAACGAGAGTCACGTCAGGCAGGAGAGAGAGGCTTTGGACGAGAGTCAGGCAGGGCAGGAGAGAGAGGCTTGGGACGAGAGTTAGGCAGGACAGGAGAGGGAGGCATGGGACGAGAGTCAGGGTGGAGAGGAGAGAGAAGCTTAGGACGAGAGTCAGGCAGGACAGGAGAGAGAGGCTTGGAACGAGAGTCAGGCTGGATAGGAGAGATACGCTTGGGACGAGAGTCAGACAGACAGGAGAGAGAGGCTTGGGACGAGAGTCAGGCTGGACAGGAGAGAGAGGCTTGGGAGGAGAGCCAGGCTGGATAGGAAAGAGAAGCTTGGGACGAGAGTCAAGCAGGACAGGAGAGAGAGTCTTGGATGAGAGTCAGACCAGATAGGAGAGTGAGGTTTGGGACGAGAGTCAGGCAGAACAGGAGAGAGGGGCTTCTAACGAAAGTCAGGTAGGATAGGAAATAGATGCTTGGGACGAGAGTCAGATCAGACAGAAGAGAGAAGCTTGGGACGAGAGGCTGGCAGGACAGGTAGGACAGGAGAGAGATACTTGGGACGAGAGTCAGATCAGACAGAAGAGACAGGCTTGGGACGAGAGTGAGGCAGGAGAGGAGAGAGAGTCTTGGGACGAGAGTCAG
Organism: Panulirus ornatus; assembly: GCF_036320965.1. NCBI lineage: Eukaryota > Metazoa > Arthropoda > Malacostraca > Decapoda > Palinuridae > Panulirus > Panulirus ornatus. Next base: position 13,039,491 of record NC_092235.1, read on the forward strand.
GCTGGACAGAAGAGAGGGGCTTGGGACGAGAGTCAGGCAGGACAGGAGAGAGAGGCTTGCGACGAGAGTCAGATCAGACAGGAGAGAGAGGATTCTGACGACAGTCAGATCACACAGGAGATAGAGGCTTGGGACTAGAGTCAGGCTCGACCGGAGAGAGAGGCTTGGGACGAGAGTCAGGCTGGAGAGGACACAGAGGCTTGGAACGAGAGTCAAGTCAGAAAGGAGAGAGATGCTTTGGACGAGAGTCAGGCCAGACAGGAGATAGAGCCTTGGGATGAGAGTTAGGCAGTACAGGAGAAAGAGGCTTCGGACGAGAGTCAGGCAGGACAGGAGAGAGAAGCTTGGGACTAGAGTCAGCCTGGACAGGAGAGAGAGTCTTGGAACGAGAGTGAAGTCAGACAGGAGAGAGAGGCTTGGGAGGAGAGTGAGGCTGGAGAAGGAGAGAGAGGCTTTGGACGAGAGTCAGGTAGGCAGGAGAAAGAGGCTTGGGACTAGAATCAGGCTGTACACGAAAGAGAGGCTTGGGACGAGAGTCAGGTTGGACAGGAGAGAGAGACCTAGAACGAGAGTCACGTCAGGCAGGAGAGAGAGGCTTGGGACGAGAGTCAGGCAGGACAGGAGAGAGAGGCTTGGGACGAGAGTTAGGCAGGACAGGAGAGAGAGGCTTTGGACGAGAGTCAGGATGGACAGGAGAGAGAGGTTTAGGACGAGAGTCAGACCAGACAGGAGAGAGAGGCTTAGGACGAGAGTCATGCAGGACAGGACAGGGAAGCTTCGGAGGAGAGTCAGATTGGACAGGAAAGAGAGGTTTATGACGAGAGTCAGGCAAGAGAGGCGAGAGAGGCTTGGTACGAGAGTGAGATCAGATAGGAGAGCGAGGCTTAGGACGAGAGTCAGGCAGGACAGGAGAGAGAGGCTTGGAACGAGAGTCAGGCTGGATAGGAGAGATACGCTTGGGACGAGAGTCAGACAGACAGGAGAGAGAGGCTTGGGACGAGAGTCAGGCTGGACAGGAGAGAGAGGCTTGGGAGGAGAGCCAGGCTGGATAGGAAAGAGAAGCTTGGGACGAGAGTCAAGCAGGACAGGAGAGAGAGTCTTGGATGAGAGTCAGACCAGATAGGAGAGTGAGGTTTGGGACGAGAGTCAGGCAGAACAGGAGAGAGGGGCTTCTAACGAAAGTCAGGTAGGATAGGAAATAGATGCTTGGGACGAGAGTCAGATCAGACAGAAGAGAGAAGCTTGGGACGAGAGGCTGGCAGGACAGGTAGGACAGGAGAGAGATACTTGGGACGAGAGTCAGATCAGACAGAAGAGACAGGCTTGGGACGAGAGTGAGGCAGGAGAGGAGAGAGAGTCTTGGGACGAGAGTCAGGCTGGACAGAAGAGAGAGGCTTGGGACGAGAGTCAGGCAGGACAGGAGAGAGAGGCTTGCGACGAGAGTCAGATCAGACAGGAGAGAGAGGATTCTGACGACAGTCAGATCACACAGGAGATAGAGGCTTGGGACTAGAGTCAGGCTCGACCGGAGAGAGAGGCTTGGGACGAGAGTCAGGCTGGAGAGGACACAGAGGCTTGGAACGAGAGTCAAGTCAGAAAGGAGAGAGATTCTTTGGACGAGAGTCAGGCCAGACATGAGATAGAGCCTTGGGATGAGAGTTAGGCAGAACAGGAGAAAGAGGCTTCGGACGAGAGTCAGGCAGGACAGGAGAGAGAAGCTTGGGACTAGAGTCAGCCTGGACAGGAGAGAGAGTCTTGGAACGAGAGTGAAGTCAGACAGGAGAGAGAGGCTTGGGAGGAGAGTGAGGCTGGAGAAGGAGAGAGAGGCTTTGGACGAGAGTCAGGTAGGCAGGAGAAAGAGGCTTGGGACTAGAATCAGGCTGTACACGAAAGAGAGGCTTGGGACGAGAGTCAGGTTGGACAGGAGAGAGAGACCAAGAACGAGAGTCACGTCAGGCAGGAGAGAGAGGCTTGGGACGAGAGTCAGGCAGGACAGGAGAGAGAGGCTTGGGACGAGAGTTAGGCAGGACAGGAGAGAGAGGCTTTGGACGAGAGTCAGGATGGACAGGAGAGAGAGGTTTAGGACGAGAGTCAGACCAGACAGGAGAGAGAGGCTTAGGACGAGAGTCATGCAGGACAGGACAGGGAAGCTTCGGAGGAGAGTCAGATTGGACAGGAAAGAGAAGTTTATGACGAGAGTCAGGCAAGAGAGGCGAGAGAGGCTTGGTACGAGAGTGAGATCAGATAGGAGAGCGAGGCTTAGGACGAGAGTCAGGCAGGATAGAAGAAAGAGGCTTGGGACTAGAGTCAGGCTGGACAGGAGAGAGAGGTTTAGAACGAGAGTCAAGTCAGACAGGAGAGAGAGGCTTGGGACAAGAGACAGGCTGGACAAGAAAAAGTGGCTTGGGACGAGAGTCAGGCTGTACAAGAGAGAGAGGTTTTGGACGAGAATCAGGCTGGACAGGAGAGACAAGCTCGCGACGAGAGTCAGGCAGGACAGAAGAGAGAGTCTTGGGACGAGAGTCAGGCAGGACAGGAGAGAGAGGCTTGGGACAAGAGTCAGGCTGGACAGGAGAGAGAGGTTTGTGAGGACAGTCAGACTAGACAGGAGAGAGAGGCTTGGGACGAGAGTCAGGCTGAACAGGAGAGAGAGGCTTGGGACGAGAGTCAGGCAGGACAGGAGAGAGAAGCTTGGAACGAGACACAAGCAGACAGGAGAGAGAGGCTTGGGACGAGAGTCAGATCAGACAGGAGAGAGAGGCTTGGGACGAGAGTCAGGCAGGATAGAAGAAAGAGGCTCGGGACTAGAGTCAGGCTGGACAGGAGAGAGAGGCTTAGAACGAGAGTCAAGTCAGATAGGAGAGAGAGCCTTGGGACGAGAGTCAGGTAAGATAGGAGAATAGAGGTAGAACAGGAGAGAGATGCTTGGACGAGAGTCAGATCTCACATTAGAGACAGGCTTGGGACGATAGGGAGGCAGGACAGGAGAGAGAGTCTTGTGAGGAGAGTCAGGTTGGACAGTAGAAAGAGGCTTGTGACGAGAGTCAGGCAGGACAGGAGAGAGAGGCTTGGGACCTGAGTCAGATCAGACAGGAGAGAGAGTCTTGGGAGGAGAGTCAGGTTGGACAGTAGAAAGAGGCTTGTGACGAGAGTCAGGCAGGACAGGAGAGAGAGGCTTGGGACCTGAGTCAGATCAGACAGGAGAGAGAGGGTTCGGACTAGAATCAGGCAGGACAGGAGAAAGAGGCTTGGGACGAGTCAGGTAGGACAGGAGAGAGATGATTGGGACGAGAGTCAGATCGGACAGGAGAGACAGGCTTGGGACGAGAGTGAGGCAGCACAGGAGAGAGAGTCTTGGGATGAGAGTCAGGCTGGACAGGAGAGAAAGGCTTGGGACGAGAGTCAGGCTGGACTGGAGAGAGAAGCTTCGGACAAGAGTCAGGCTGGACAGGATAGAGACGTTTGTGAAGAGAATCAGGCTAGACAGGAGAGAGAGGATCGGGACGAGAGTCAGGCTGGACAGGGGAGAGAGGATGGGACCAGAGCCAGGCACGACAGGAGAGAGGCATGGGAAGAGAGTCAGATCAGACAGGAAAGAGAGGATTGGGACGAGAGTCAGGCAGGACAGGAGATAGAGGCTTTGGACGAGAGTGAAGTAGGACAGGAGAGAGATGCTTGGGACGAAGGTCAGATCAGACAGAAAAGACACGCTTGGGATGAGAGTGAGGCAGGAGAGGAGAGGGAGTCTTGGGACGAGAGTCAGGCTGGACAGGAGAGAGAGGCTTGGGACGAGACTCAGGCAGGACTGGAGAGAGAAGCTTCGGACGAGAGTCAGGCAAGACAGGAGATAGAGGCTTTGGACGAGAGTCAAGTAGGACAGGAGAGAGATGCTTGGGACGAAAGTCAGGTCAGACAGAAAAGACACTCTTGGGATGATAGTGAGGCCGGACAGGAGAGAGAGTCTTGGGACCAGATTCAGGTAGGACAGGAGAGAGAGGCCTGTGACGAGAGTTAGGCAGGACAGGAGAGGGACGTTTGGGGCGAGAGCCAGGATGGAAAAAAGAAAGAGGTTGGGATGAGTGAGGCTAGACAGAAGGAAGAGGTTTGGGACGAGAGTCAGGTAGGACGGGAAATAGATGCTTGGGAGTAGAGTCAGGTCAGACAGAAGAGAGAGGCTTGGGACGAGAGTCAGGCAGGAAAGGAGAGAGAGGCATGGGACGAGAGTCAGGCTGGACAGGAGAGAGAGGCTTAGGACAAGAATCAGGCAGGACAGGAGAGATTCTTCTGACGAGAGTCAGATTAGACAGGAGAGAGAGGTTTGGGAGGACAGTCAGGCAGGACAGGAGAGAGAAGCTTCGGACGAGAGTCAGGCTGGACAGGAGAGAGATGTTTGTGACTAGAGTCAGGCTAGACAGGAGAGAGAGGCTGGGGACGATAATCAGGCTGGACAGGAGAGAGATTCTTGAGACGAGAGTCAGGCACTACAGGAGAGAGAAGCTTAGAACGAGACTGAAGCAGGCAGGAGAGAGAGGCTTTGGACGAGAGGCAGGCAGAACAGAAGAGAGAGGCTTGGGACGAGGTTCAGGCAGGACAGGAGAGAAAGGCTTGGGACGAAACTCAGGCTGGACTGGAGAGAGAAGCTTAGGACGAAAGTCGGGTAGGACAGGAGAGAGAGGCTTAGGACGAGAGTAAGGCAGGACAGGAGAGAGAGGCTTGTGAAGAGAGTGAGGCTAGACAGGAGAGAGAGGTTTAGTATGAGAGTCAGGCTGGACAGGAGAGAGAGGCTTGGGACGAGAGTCAGGTAAGACAGGAGATAGAGGCTTTGGACGAGAGTCAGATCAGACAGGAGAGAGGATTAGGACGATGGTCAGACTGGACAGGAGAGAGAGGCTTTTGACGAGAGTCAGGCGGGACAGGAAAGAGAGGCTTGGACGAAAGTCAGAGAGGACAGGAGATAGAAGCTTGGGACGAGAGTCAAGCTGGACAGGATACAGGGGCTTAGAACGAAATTCAAGTTAGACAGGAGAGAGATGATTGGGGCGAGAGTCAGGCCAGACAGGAGAGAGAGGCTTGGGACGAGAGTCAGTCATGGCAGGAGAAAGGCATGGGATGAGAGTCAGGCTGGACATGAGAGAGAGGCTTGGGACGAGAGTGAGGAGACAGTAGAGAAAAGGCCCTTGGGACGAGAGTCAGGCAGGCCAGAAGAGAGAGGAGGGGGAAACGAGAGTCAGGCAGGACAGGAGAGAAATGCTTGGGACAAGAGCCCAGGCTGGACAAGAAAAAAAAAGGCCTGGACGAGGGGCAGGCGGATAGGAGAGAGAAGCTTTGGACGGGAATCAGGCTGGACAGGAGAGAAAGGCTTGAGACGAGAAATAGGCAGGACAGGAGAGAGAGGCTCGGGACGAGAGTCAGGCAGGACAGGAGAGAGAGCCTTGGGATGAGAGTCAGGCAGGACAGGAGAGAGAGGTTTGGGACGAAATTCAGGCAGGGCAGGAGAGAGAAGCTTGGGACGAGAGTCAAGCCGGAAAGGAGAGAGAAGTTTGGGACGCGAATCAGGCATGAGAGGAGAGAGAGGCTTGGGACGAGAGTCAGGCTGGACAGGATAGAGAGCTTGGGACGAGAGTCAGAAAGGACAGGAGAGAGAGGCTTGGGACGAGAGTCAGGCTGGACATGATACAGGGGTTTAGTTCGAAAGTAAAGTTAGACAGGAGAGAGATGCTTGAGACGAGAGTCAGGCAGGACAGGAGAGAGAGGCTTGTGGGCGAGGGGTCACCGGCCCGGAGAGAGAGAGGCTTGGGAGAAGAGTCAGCCTGGACAAAGAGAAAGAGGCCTGGGACGAGAAGTCAGGCTGGATTGGAGAGAGAAGTTTTTGGACTGGAGTCAGGCTGGACAGAGTACAGGTTTGGGGACGAATCGGGCCCAGGACATGAGAGAGAGGCTTGGGACGAAGTCAGGCAGGACAGAAGAGAGGGGCTTTGAACACAGTCAGGCAAGACGAAGAGAGAGGCTCCCGGACGAAGTCAGGCAGGACAGGAGAGAGAGTATTGGGACGAGAGTCAGCAGACAGGAGAGAAATGATTTAGGACAAAAGTCAGGCTGGACAAGAGAAAAGGCCTGTGACGAGAGTCAGGCTGGATAGGAGAGAGATGTTTGGGACGGGAGTCAGGTAGGACGGGAAAGAAAGTCTTGGAACGAGAATCAGGCAGGACAGGAGAGAGAGGCTTGGACGAGAGTGCAGGCAGGAGAGGAGAGAAAGGCGTTTGGACGAGAGTCAGGCAAGCCAGGAGAGAGAGGCTCCTGGGACGAGAGTCAGGCAGACAGAGAGAGAGGATTGGAGAATCTGAAGAGCCAGGTAGGACAAAGAGAGAGGATTTGGACGAGAGTCAGGCAGGACAGGATAAGAGACGCTTGGGACGAGAGTCAGGCAGGACAGGAGAGAGAAGCTTGGGACAAGAGTCAGGCTGGACAAGACAAAGGCCTGGTGACGAAGTCAGGCTGATAGGAGAGAGAAGTTTGGACGGGAAGTCAGGTTGACAGGAGAGAAAGGCTTGGACGAGAATCAGCAGGACAGAGAGAAGAGGCATGGGACGAGAGTCAGGCAGGAGAGGAGAGAAGGCTTTGTACGAGAGTCAGGAGGACAGGAGAGAGAGGCTTGGGACGAGAGTCAGGCAGGACAGAAGAGAGGCTTGGGAAGAGAGTCAGGCAGGACAGGAGAGAGAGGCTTGGGACAGGAGTCAGGCTGGACAATACAAAAAGGCCTTGGACGAGAGTCAGGCTGGGTAGGAGAGAGACGTTTTGGACGGGCGTCAGGTTGGACAGGAGAGAAAGGCTTGGGACGAGAATCAGGCAGGACAGGAGAGAGAGGCTTGGGACGAGTGTCAGGCAGGAGAGGAGAGAAAGGCTTTGTACGAGAGTCAGGCAAGCCAGGAGAGAGAGGCTTGGGACGAGAGTCAAGCAGTACAGGAGAGAGAGGCTTGGGAAGAGAGTCAGGAAGGACAGGAGAGAGAGGCTTGGGACGAGAGTCAGAAAGGACAGGAGAGAGAGGCTTGGGACGAGAGTCAGGCTGGACACGATACAGGGGTTTAGTTCGAAAGTAAAGTTAGACGGAAGGGATATGCTTGGGACGAGAGTCAGGCCAGACAGGAGAGAGATGATTGGGACGAGAGTGAGCTAGGACAGGAGAGAGAGGCATGGGACGAGAGTCAGGCAGGACAGGAGAGAGAGGCTTGGGGCGAGAGTCAGGCAGGACAGGAAGAGAGAGAGGCTTGGGACAAGAGTCAGCCTGGACAAGAGAAAGAGGCCTGGGACGAGAGTCCGGCTGGATTGGAGAGAGAAGCTTTGGACGGAGTCAGGCTGGACAGGAGATACAGGCTTGGGACGAGAATCAGGCAGGACATGAGAGAGAGGCTTGGGACGAGAGTCAGGCAGGACAGAAGAGAGGGGCTTTGAACGACAGTCAGGCAAGACAGGAGAGAGAGGCTCCGGACGAGAGTCAGGCAGGACAGGAGAGAGAGGATTGGGACGAGAGTCAGGCAGGACAGGAGAGAAATGATTTAGACAAAAGTCAGGCTGGACAAGAGAAAAAGGCCTGTGACGAGAGTCAGGCTGGATAGGAGAGAGATGTTTTGGACGGGAGTCAGGTAGGACAGGAGAGAAAGTCTTGGGACGAGAATCAGGCAGGACAGGAGAGAGAGGCTTGGGACGAGAGTCAGGCAGGAGAGGAGAGAAAGGCGTTGGACGAGAGTCAGGCAAGCCAGGAGAGAGAGGCTCCGGACGAGAGTCAGGCAGGACAGGAGAGAGAGGATTGGGACGAGAGCCAGGTAGGACAAAAGAGAGAGGATTGGGACGAGAGTCAGGCAGGACAGGATAGAGACGCTTGGGACGAGAGTCAGGCAGGACAGGAGAGAGAAGCTTGGGACAAGAGTCAGGCTGGACAAGACAAAAAGGCCTTGGACGAGAGTCAGGCTGGATAGGAGAGAGAAGTTTTGGACGGGAGTCAGGTTGGACAGGAGAGAAAGGCTTGGGACGAGAATCAGGCAGGACAGGAGAGAGAGGCATGGGACGCGAGTCAGGCAGGACAGGAGAGAAAGGCTTTGTACGAGAGTCAGGCAAGCCAGGAGAGAGAGGCTTGGGACGAGAGTCAGGTAGGACAGGAGAGAGAGGCTGGGAAGAGAGTCAGGCAGGACAGGAGAGAGAGGCTTGGGACGAGATTCAGCAGGACAGAGAGACGAGAGTCAGCTGGTAGGGGAGAAAACTTTTGGACGGGCGTCAGGTTGGACAAGAGAAAGGCTTGGGACGAGAATCAGGCAGGACAGGAGAGAGACTTGGACGAGTGTCAGGCAGGAGAGGAGAGAAAGCTGTACAAGTCAGGCAAGCCAGGAGAGAGAGGCTTTGGGAACGAAGTCAGCAGTACAGGAGAGAGGGGCTTGGAAAGTCAGAAGGGACAGGAGAAGAGGCTTGGACGAGAGTCAGAAAGGACAGGAAAGAGACTGGGACGAGATCAGGCTGGACACGATAAGGGGTTTGTTCGAAAGTAAGTTAGACGGAAGAATTTTGGGGACAGAGTAAAGGCCAGACAGAGAGAGAGATTGGGACGGGAGTGAGTAGACAGGAAGAGAGGATGGACGAGAGTCAGGCAGACAGAGAGAGAGGCTTGGGGCGAAGTCAGGCAGGACGGGAGAGAGAAGGCTTGGGACAAGATCACCTGGACAAGAAAAGAGGCCTGGGACGAGAGTCCGGCTGGATTGGAGAGAGAAGCTTTGGACGGAGTCAGGCGGGACCGGAAGACAGCTTGGGACGAGAATCGGGCAGGCCATGAGAGAAAGCTTGGGACGAGAGTCAGGCAGGACAGGAGAGAGAGGCTTTGAACGACAGTCAGGCAAGACAGGAGAGAGAGGCTCCGGACGAGAGTCAGGCAGGACAGGAGAGGGAGGATTGGGACGAGAGTCAGGCAGGACAGGAGAGAAATGCTTGGGACAAGAGTCAGGCTGGACAAGAGAAAAAGGCCTGGGACGAGAGTCAGGCTGGATAGGAGAGAGAAGTTTTGGACGGGAGTCAGGTTGGACGGGAGAGAAAGGCTTGGGACGAGAATCAGGCGGGACAGGAGAGAGAGGCTTGGGACGAGAGTCAGGCAGGAGAGGAGAGAAAGGCTTTGGACGAGAGTCAGGCAAGCCAGGAGAGAGAGGCTCCGTACGAGAGTCAAGCAGGACAGGAGAGAGAGGATTGGGACGAGAGTCAGATAGGACAGAAGAGAGAAGATTGGGACGAGAGTCAGGCTGGACAGGATAGAGAGGCTTGGGACGAGAGTCAGGCATTACAGGAGAGAGAGGCTTGGGACAAGAGTCGGGCTGGACAAGAGAAAAAGGCCTGGGACGAGAGTCAGGCTGGATAGGAGAGAAGTTTTGGACGGGAGTCAGGTTGGACAGAGAGAAAAGAGGCTTGGACGAGAATCAGGCAGGACAGGAGAGAGAGGCATGGGACGCGAGTCAGGCAGGACAGGAGAGAAAGGCTTTGTACGAGAGTCAGGCAAGCCAGGAGAGAGAGGCTTGGGACGAGAGTCAGGTAGGACAGGAGAGAGAGGCTTGGGAAGAGAGTCAGGCAGGACAGGAGAGATAGGCTTGGGACGAGATTCAGGCAGGACAGGAGAGAGAGGCTTGGGACGAGAGTCAGGCAGGAGAGGAGAGAGAGGCTTGGGAAGAGAGTCTGGCTGGACAAAAGAGAGAGCCTTGTTACGAGAGTGAGGCTAGACAGGAGGAAGAGGCTTGGGACGAGAGTCAGGCTGGACAGGATAGAGAGGCTTTGGACGAGAGTCAGGCTGGACACGTTACAGGGGCTTAGAACGAAAGTAAAGTTAGACGAGAGTCAGGTCAGACAGGAGAGAGAGGCATGGGACGAGAGTGAGCTAGGACAGGAGAGACAGGCATGTGACGGGAGTCAGGCTGGACATGAGAGAGATGCTTGGGACGAGCGTCAGGTAGGAGAGGAGAGAGAGGCTTGGGACGAGAGTCAGGTAGGACAGGAGAGAGAGGATTGGGACGAGAGTCAGGCTGGACAGGATAGAGAGGCTTGGGATGAGAGTCAGGCAGGACAGGAGAGAGAGTCTTGGGACGAGAGTCAGGCAGGACAGGAGAGAGAGAGGCTTGGGACAAGAGTCAGGCTGGACAAGAGAAAGAGGCCTGGGACGAGTGTCAGGCTGGATTGGAGAGAGAAGCTTTGGACGGGAGTCAGGCTGGACAGGAGACACAGGCTTGGGACGAGAATCAGGCAGGACATGAGAGAGATGCTTGGGACGAGAGTCAGGCAGGACATGAGAGAGAGGCTTGGGACGAGAGTCAGGCAGGACAGGAGAGAGAGGCTTTGGACGACAGTCAGGCAAGACAGGAGAGAGAGGCTCCGGACGAGAGTCAGGCAGGACAGGAGAGAGAGGTTTCGGACGAGAGTCAGGCAGAACAGGAGAGGCTTGGGACCTGAGTCAGATCAAACAGGAGAGAGAGGCTTGGGACGAGAGTCAGGCAGGACTGGAGATAGAGGCTTGGGACAAGTCAGGTAGGACAGGAGAGAGATGCTTGGAATGAGAGTGAGATCAGAGTGAAGAGACAGGCCTGGGACGAGAGTTTGGCAGGACAGGAGGGAGAGTCTTTGGACGAGAATCAGGCTGGACAGGAGAGAGAGTCTTGGGACGAGAGTCAGTGAAGACAGGAGAGAGAGGCTTGGGACGAGAGTCAGATCAGACAGGAGAGAGAGACTTGGGATAAGAGTCAGGCAGCACAGGACATAGAGGCTTCTGACGAGAGTCATTTCAGACATGAGAGAGATGCTTGGGACGAGAGTGAGGCAGTACAGGAGAGAGAGGTTTCTGAAGAGAGTCAAGGTAGACAGGAGAGAGACGTTTGGGACGAGAGTCAGGCTGGACATGAGAGAGAGACCTGGGACCAGATTCAGGGACGACAGGAGAGAGAGGCATGGGACGAGAATCAGATCAGACAGGAGAGAGAGGCTTGGGACGAGAGTCAGACAGGACAGGAGATAGAGGCTTTGGATGAGATTCAGGTAGGACAGGAGAGAGATGCTTGGGACGAGAGTCAGATCAGACAGAAAAGACAGTCTTGGGACGAGAGTGAGGCAGGACAGGAGAGAGAGTCTTGGTACGGGAGTCAGGCTGGACAGGAGAGAGAGGCTTAGGACGAGAGTCAGGTAGGACAGGACAGAGAGGCCTGGGACGAGAGTTAGGTAGGATAGGAGAGAGACGCTTGGGACGAGAGTCAGGCTGGACAAAAGAAACAGGTTGGGATGAGAGTGAGACTAGACATGAGGAAGAAGTTTGGGACGAGAGTCAGGTAGGACTGGAAAGAGATGCTTGTAAGTAGAGTCAGGTCAGACAAGAGAGAGAGGCATGGGACGAGAGGCAGGCAGGATAGGAGAGAAAGGCTTGGGAAGAGAGTCAGGCTGGACGAGAGGAAGAGGCTTGGGACAAGAGTCAGGGAGGGCAGGAGAGAGAGGCTTGGGACAAGAGTCAGGGAGGGCAGGAGAGAGAGGCTTGGGACAAGAGTCAGGGAGGGCAGGAGAGAGAGGCTTGGGACGAGAGTCACATCAAAGAGGAGAGAGAGGTTTAGGAATAGAGTCAGGGAGGACAGTAGAGATAAGCTTCGGACGAGAGTCAGGCTGGATAGGAGAGAGAGGTTTGGAACGAGAGTCAGGCTAGATAGGAGAGAGAGGCTTTGGACGAGAATCAGGCTGGACAAGAGAGAGATCCTTGCGACGAGAGTCAGGCAGGAGAGGAGAGAGAAGCTTAGAACAAGACTCAAGCAGGCAGGGACGAGAGGCTTGGGACGAGAGGCAGGCAGGACAGAGGAGAGAGGATTGGGACGAGAGTCAGGCAGGACAGGAGAGAGAGGCTCCGGACGAGAGTCAGGCTGGACAGGAGAGATAAGCTTAGGACGAGAGTAAGGCAGGACAAGAGAGAGAGGCTTGTATAGAGAGTGAGGCTAGACAGGAGAGAGAGGCTGGGGACGAGTGTCAGGCTGGACAGGAGAAAGAGGCTTGGGACGAGAGTCAGGCAGGACAGGAGAGAGAAGCTTCCGACTAGAGTCAGGCTGGACAGGAGAGAGAGGCTTGGGAAGAGTCAGTTAAGACAGGAGATAGAAGCTTAGGACGAGAGTCAGATCAGACAGGAGAGAGAGGCTTGGGACGATGTTCAGGCTGGACAGTAGAGAGATGTTTGTGACGAGTATCTGGTTGGACAGGAAAGAGAGGCTTGGGACGAGATTCAGGCTGGACAGAATACAGGGGCTTAGGACGAAAGTCAAGTTAAACAGGAGAGAGATGCTTGGGATGAGAGTCAGGACAGACAGAAGCGAGAGGCTTAGAACGAGAGTCAGGTAAGACACGAGAGAGAG